>NC_056734.1:403875863-404018363 GCF_019279795.1 Protopterus annectens | reverse complement strand
CTGACACAGCAGAGCAAAGCAGACTGGCAGCACAATGGCAGTAGCACACAAAACGCATGATATGCCATGTCCATGAAAGTACAAATGACAGTGCTCTGCAGGATGCATGCCAGAAAATGGTAGGTGCAACGTGCAGAAATAGTAAGGGAAGGTCGAAAGGCAATCCATGGCAGGCAAAAGTAATTCAACACCAAAGGCAACACCATTGTAGTTCCATCGGTAAAACACGGAAGATAACCCTTAGATACAGCCGTACAAACACACCCTATGACATCATCGGTGTGCACAGCACAATAGTATAAAGTGTGAATGCACACAACACACAGCCGTGTATTCCCAAACACTGTACCATAGGTGTAAACACACAGAGAACTTTTAAAATGTACATGTTGGGTGCTACCATAGCTGTGATCCATCAGCATGTGTTAGAGACAGACGGTGTTGTGGAGGAGGATGCCGACAACCACCGCAGGCCTCGGAGGAGAAGGAGAGTGTTCAGACCAAGGGTAACCTACCAGGGGCTACATGACCTGGAGATAGTAGAGCGTTACAGGGTGGACAGGGACATGTTACAGCAAATTGTGGAGCTGTGCCGGCCACGCCTGTGAACAAGAAACAACAGAGGGGAACCCATCCCAGTGGACACAAAGGTATGTGTAAGCTTGTGAATACTGGCCACAGGTACCTTTCAAAGGCCAACTGGAGATATAATGGGCATCTCACAGGCATCAGCATCCAGGGTACTACACCAGTTCCTAGATGCCATGTTACCACATGCCAATGAGCAGATATACTTCCCCAGATCTCAGGAGGATTTGGCTAGCAATATGCGCCACTTCCACCGTGTGGCACAATACCCGGAGGTACTGGGTGCGATAGACTGTATGCACATACAAATCAAGTCACCACCTGGTGAGCAGGGTAGACACTACATAAACCTCAAGGGATTCCACTCCATCAATTGCCAGGTCATGTGCAATGCCCAGGGCATTATCATGGATGTGTGTGCTGGCAGCCCTGGAAGCTACCACGGCTCCCATATCTGGCATTCCTCACAGCTGTATCAGGTATTTGTCAGGGGGGACATCCCACAAGGCCATCTCGTGGGGGATGCTGGCTATGCACTGGAGCCGTGGATGATGACTCCCATCAGAAATGCACACACACACACATGCAAGAACGCCATAATGAGGCACACGCACAAACCAGAATAATCATAGAGCGTGTGTTCGGGATGCTGAAATCATGGTTCCGGTGCTTGGATACATCTGGTGGAGCCTTGCAGTACTCTCCAGGTACATGTGCCCACATATTCATAGTATGTGCCATGCTACATAATATGATCCTGCGGAAGCAGCTGCTGCAGGGACATAATGGTGAAGGGCCACAAAGCCCACCACAATTGCCAAGGCCAGTCCAGGCACAGAGGGTTCCAGACCATGAACACACTGTGCCAGCCCCAGTAGGCAGACGGAGGCATACCCAATATGCCTAAGCCTTGGCAAAGAGGGAACGTATAGCACATAATCTGACAGCGTAGGCCCCATGGACTGACACCTCCCCACCTGCACACACAGTGAAATGGATGGCACACAAACATGACCACCTGTAAATTGTAATGTATGGGTGGCCTTATGTGTGACACCTACATAGGCAGCCCCCAAACACTGTAAACCCAACGGCCAGTGGAACATGTAACGCCAACACCTGAACAGTACGTGAGTCCTACAGCATAAGGCATTGCTGTGTGCCTGCCACGTTCGCCGCAAGATGTATATATATAAATATATATATATATATATATATATATATATATATATGTATATATATATATATATATATATATATATATATATATATATAGATATATATGTACACATATACATATATATAATACAGATAAGAAAAGGAATTAGAGGGATATAAGGTGACTGAGATGTATCCAGCGATATCTGTAAATATTATAGATAGTGCAACGACAATCTGAACATCCGGGAGGTTCAAAAAAATAGGATACCGCCAACCATGGAATGTGTAACATTCCAATATGCATAACCACAAGGCTGAAAGACTGATAGAACACAGTACTGTAACAGTACATGCACGTGTAATAGTATGATGATATGAAGGGAGAGTTAGTCACCGCTGCCGGTGTTGTGGTCCACGTAGGTACTGTGTGCAATCGTCCCCGTGAGTGCCGTAGTATGTGTACGTGTGCATTGAGGGTGCCGTGTGCGTCGCTGTGTGAGTGTAATGTGTGTGTGTCTGCAACATGTGTATGTTGGTGCCAAGTTAGAGGCAGATCAGAATATTAGGTGTAGGCATACGGTAAACTAGCTTCAGGCATATGTTCACTACTAGTCCCAGAGTAGTAGTGACAGCCCCACCCTGGCTAGGTGTGTCCTGACATAGAACGATACAAAGTGAAAATGTTCCAGATGGTAGCACAGGAATATTCCCCATAAGAAATGTAAAAGACGTATGTAATAGTCATGCCTGTATGTACGACACTGATATGTTACATGCAATATGATATGTTGGCAAAGTCACACAGCAATAGGTATGTATCGCGAAAAAAAGTATGTGCTACCTCAGTACTGACTGTGGCTACATGTTGGCCCGTAAACACTGCTGTGTGTTCCACAAGTGTCAAACAATTCCCATATGAATATGTGGCAACCACTGGCAAACAGGCTATTTCAACAACATGACCACAATGTCTGCAAATATCTTGGACAGAAAGACAAGGGATAGTTGTCACGTACACATAGCCGCTGAAATACCACATAAGTTATGGAGGTATACATGCATCAAGCTCACCTGCAGACGATATCGAAACCAATTAACAACAGCCCAACCTACAATCCCATAACAAAAGACTATTAACTGTTAACTCTCCAAGTAGGGATGGAGCACACAGACAACTATACTGTGTATGTAGAGATGCAAGGCCCACAAACCGTATCCGTTATGTACAACCACCGATATCCCCCACTGTAGATAATAAAGGAATACAAACTGTAATAGCAGTACAAACATACAGTCAGTCAATGACATCTGCATAACCACAACATATCGCGTGGGAGACACAATTAAAGGCGGATGCATAATTGCATGCGTTGTATAAAGGAAAAAAACAGCCATGTTAAAGTTTTTGAATGCAATACTCCGTTATCATTCATCGGCAGGACAGGTACACCCACTTGTTGAACCAAATACTACACCTGTCACACACAATCCACGGGTGACATGAATTGAAAATATACTTGTCCCTATGCATAGCATTTGTAGTTACACATAACATAACACAATACAGACCATCTCCACGAAGGTAGGGCAAATAGCCAACGCCCAGGTGGAGAATCCAATTATACCCCAGTGTCGACACGTAATTTCTGAATGGAGTAGATGCACAGGTGATATGCACGTAATTACTCACTGAGGAACAGCAATTGGCGGGATGAATTCACATGTTGCAGGTATCGACGTATATAAGGATGACTCTCAAGATATTCAAACCGTATGCTCATACTGAAAAAGTGTCGTACTATCGAAAGTACTGAAAACAAAAGGAAACGACAAAACAATAAACTAAACGAAATGAAACACCAACAAGGTATGTAGAACACACGATATGTAAGGTTGTGTAATGCATGATCTGTATTAATAAGTTGTACTGTATGTGAATGGTGGTTGTAATTAATTACACTTGTCCATAATGCATAAAGTGGTGAAAGGTAGTTATGTAGTGATGTCTTGCTGAGCATACCAACGCTTCTAGAAACCGTGTGTACAGCAGTGGGACATTATGTACACAGCAGAGACACCACAAGGGATGCTACAGGAGGGCATTAAAGAGAACAATGCCATACCACACGCTGTTGCTGGTAGTGGATGTCCAACAAGGAAGTGCCATAGCAGGGGATAGTACATGTATGTATACTGTCACAGCACGCATGTGTATGGGCATATACCATTGATGACATATGTGAGGTGTGGCCGACATGCAAGTATGATCTGCATTAGGGGATACTATGTGAAATATGTGTAATGTATAGTTGTCTAGGTAGATATGACAGATATCCTACACAGTATCACAGGCATATCATGCATAACACAGGTATCGCCTATTGGTATGTACAGTAACAGGATACATATGGCCTGTAGGTATGGGACATAGTAGTAGCATGATAGCTACTCTAAATGGAAGGGACACCAAGTAACCATGCACAAAGGACTTGTAGTAGCTGCACAGGTGCATAGTGGGCTACAATGCAGTCTGGCAAGTCCATGTGTAAGCACATGTACAGTGTACACAGTAGTGTCACCTCTCCATGGTAGTGTCCTGTGAACAGCAGAGGCAGGTGTCAACTGCACCTCTACACAGTACAGCTGCTGTGGTGATACCAGGATTACATGTGTCACCCAAACAGCAAGGGAGGTATCACATGAACAGTGCTACTGTGTGTCCCTGCGGGATGTACACAGGACCAATGTTCCACAGCATGGTGTGTGTTAGGTTTGTGGATGTAACACAGAAGCACAGCCCATGCAGTGTGGTGTGTGTGCACATATCCAGGAGCATTTCGTTCACAGTGCCCACCGCAGATGTCATGTATGAGGAGTATATGCATCAATAATGTGGTGGACCTGGGCCGTGTCAGAGCAGAAGAAGACACCCCTGAGTATGTGGTATACAGATGTGTACAGATGTGTTGTCCGTAGTTCAGCTGCATATGTAAACTGTCTGAGCTCAGTAAACATCATGGCATGTCAATGTTGTGCCATGTAAAGCTGTAGCTGTTGTTGAAGGTACACCATAAATGTGGTATTGTACCCTTGACTGTGTGTAGATGTGTGCAGTTCACAGGTACAATGGCTACCTATGTACCAGCATCACACACAGTACAGATAGGTGTGGCCTTGAAGAAGGATATCCATGCCACAGTGGAATACGGTAGCCACAGGACTGTGTGTGACATATGTGTGTACTGCAACCATGTACAATGTGATATGTATGTAGGGGACCACTATCCATGTGATAGTCAGTGGATGAATGTTGTAATGCAAAGGTGATGTGCATGCACCTTGTGTCATGCATCTTCATGCCATGATACTCATATGAAGTATCTGTCACACTGACACCCATATGGTTGGTATCAGTATGAGCTGGTGGAGTAATAATGGCGCTTGGTATGTAGGTGTTTGAAATCTAGGCATGGACAGTACTCTGTGACAGCATGTTCTGTATGTAAGCATATAGTGAACATGAGTGGCCCTATGACTGAGGACTGTGTAATGCAATATGTACCTGACATGTAGTAGGTACTATGGTATGCTGGCATCACTGTGTTTACTGCCCATGAGCCACATAGCATAACATCCTGAGACACAGGGTATGATGTGCAGGTGGATGTGTATGTTGTCAATACCAGAATGGTGCTGAAAGGCAATGTGAGGACAATGTATGATGTGTTGACCTCCGTACCATCATCAACTGCCCTAGCAACTGTATGAAAGGTGCCCAGCATGTGTATGTGCCTTGCTGTGGCATTCACAAGCCCAACCCGGGTGCTAGGAAAGGACTGGAGGCCATCAATGTCTGTGGGAATCACGTTCCTGATGATGTACCCCATTGCCATGCAGAATGGTCCAGTCAGGAGTGTATGACTATAGTCCCACTCGTGCAATGCAGTGCCACCTGTGTGTAGTGCGATAAATGCTTCTGTGCAGCATTCAGGGTCTACAATGTCCGACAAAAGGCTAGCAGTGAATATAGTGGCCTGGTGTGGAGACATATACTGAACAGGTTGGTGGGACATTACAGCCAGGGACATTGGAAGGTGACATTGGGCCAGTGTTCCAGGACATATTGTGTGTATGTCAGTACTGTGTATGTGACCACAGGGACACTACGATGTTCATGTACAGATTGTGACGCTGTAGTGAGTGAGAGGGTGTATTGTCGGTAAGTACGCCATCACCTGGCACGTTGCCAACATTACCTCGGTCTGCAATGTTTGGTTGACTGTTGTATGTGACATCAGATGTGGATGTTGGCAAAGAATACTGACATACCACCACAATGCCTGAGGCCCCCACACCGCAATGTGTGGCAGTCATGTTTAGGTAGCTAGCCTTGGAGTATGTGATGATGGACCTTGTGGACCCACCATCGCTGACAAGTGATGCACCCCACATATGTGAATGTACACCACTGTGCAACAGCCTGTACCTGTGGTTGTACATCATATGTTCATGGAACATGACCACCACAGTGGCGTCTGTTATCTGGTCAGTACCGCCATGTCTCTGTGTGGAATAGCATGATTCCTGCAATTGTGTACATGCTACTGAAGTGCACTGTGGTATGTGTCAGCATATGTATGTGTAGTGTCCATCTACTCGGGTGTCATGATGTTAACAACTGCTGTCAGCAGACGTCTGTAGTAGTTGTTGTAGTACACATGTTCCGTGTATGCTGTGATGTGTGTGTTTCCAGGATGTGGCTAGCAAGGCCATTAAGCATATGTTTTGAATCCACCAAAGAGGGGATAACCCCAGGTGTGTCACACCAGTCACATGTAGGTAGTGTTCATGCTAAGGGTAGTGTAGGTATTGTATGTGTTGTGTATTGTTTTATCCAGCTGAGCAGAATGCATGACTCAAGCATGTGTAGGTACATGGGTGTCTATCCCAGGGAAGTGTTGGTTACTGTCAGCACACATCAGTAGTAGCTGTCTGAGGCCCAATGTCCACTATAACAACACAGAAGGTATGTAACCTGTGGTGTAAAATGTCAACTCTGTCGCTTGTTACAATGTGTATAGCGGTCACAAACACAGTTATCTGCACATGGAGCACCTATGATGCATTGTGCTAAGCAACTATCCAGGATGTGTGCAAAACACTGTGTGATGTGTGAACCCCTCATCTGTGGGTGTTCCGGTCCAGGTATATGCCTGAAAGGTATGGTCCGTGTACAATCCGTCATCGCAGGTGTTCTGTGCAGAGCATAGAGGCAGGTCCCAGTCACTGCAGAGATATGTGAGTGGTGCAATAGTATGTGTGCCTCGTGTGCATCACAGTGGAAGATGCAAGCATTGTTCCACATGACCCCATGTCGTGCTTGGCAGTTAGTAAAGTGCGCTTGACAGTTATGTGAAACTGCCAGAGAGGCAGTATAGCATGTGAAGATGTACATGTGCTCTACTCCCCAGGCTGATGGCTGCAGGTCATGCATGCCACAGCATTGTGTTTGACCTGGACTGTCATAGCAGTCAGATACCACATGCCTGTACAATAACAACAGGAGCATAGGCAACTGTTGCAGTGACACAGTAGGTCAATGTACAGTGTTCTTGTGTCCAGACCAATGCCAAATGTACACCATGGCTAGACACACACCCAGAGGGCTATAACACCGGTGAGCCATTGCATGTCCCAGCACACGTAGTCTGTGTATTGCCATCACAGGGCAGTCACAATAACATGATGTATGAGAGATATATTGTACCAGGTGATGTGTCATGTGTGCGTAGGTTGAGTTGCAGAGGTGTTCACCCGTCTGCAACATCTAAGTGCATAATGCCTTGTGTAACATGATGTGTGGAACTGCATTGTGATTCACAACAGAGTCATCCATGACTGGTGTGTTGTGAATGTTGTAACCCATGAGTCTGCGGGATATACACTGGTGATGTTGGCTGCCATGATGGGGGCCACCAGTGGTGCCTACAGTGGTTATACAGACATATTGCATACATTGTTCTTGCAGGGATGTCCATTGTTGTAGATGATGTGGGACAACATGATGGTAGGTTTGTGATGTGAATGTTACACATCCAGAAGTGACCGTCAGGTGCAGTCATGGTTGTCGACAGCATCACCCCTATCCACAGTTTTCAGCACCCTGTCCCCAAAATGAGTAACAGTAGCCCTCGTACTGTGTGACTAATGTGCAGATTGTAGAACACCTACTACTGGCTGACTAACAGTGTCAACTAGGAAGGGTATATGATGGCTGAAATACGCTGCTCTAATGTATAAATATGATATCCCAATGAATTACTATGATTCCCATCTATTAAGCCATGGCTGGCATGTAAACCATGTACAACAATGAATGTGTGACAGACCCTTCCCATGTGGAACCTTGATGAACATGCACCTGTTAGAACACCAAATGAGGTACGTTGCACGTAATGATGTACAACTGACAGCTATGGGCACAGCATGGATGCAGAAGCACATCACCCACAGGCTGTACTGCTATATGTTGGTAGGTGAGCATTGAACGAGTACATGTAACAGTTGCTGTATTGCCACATGTACGACATATCCATCATATAGGGGTAGCACTGGTACGTGACAGTTGGACATGCCTGTACATATGACCATGTCCCACAGGATATGTGTGTTAAGTGTGTACAACACCTGTCGTACCTTCAGCAAGCTGTGAAGTGTATGACTGCCAGTGTACCTGTGTGACATGTTGTGCAATGGGTGCAAAGGTAATCAGTAGTGCATTACATGCTCACATGTCCTGCACAGGTGCATAGCTTGACCATACAATACATATAGGGTGTTGGATAATAGCAACCCACAAGAGGTGATGAGTAAGGGTGGCAATGCACCTTTCTGGGTAAGGTGTGCATGTCCATGACACATTAGCACTTGAGATGTTAGCAGTACAGCTGTACAGGGTGGCATGTATATTTGATTACAAATACCTTTGCGTGTTCCACCAATGGCCTGTTGACAGACAGACATCAACACAATGTGCAAGAGTGACATGTGCACAGCACATCACCGCTGGCTACAGTAGAACAGGGTTAATGTGTTGACATGTGCACAGAACATCAGCGCCAGCTACAGTCGAACACAGTATGTGTTGAACCCCACCGTCATTGTAGCCCATGCCACAGAGAGAAATGTTATGCATCTGTGTATGTACGGCTGGGAATGGACCTGACCTAGCAGTATAGCTGTGTCAGTGTTGTGAACAACATACTGAATGGGCTGTGTGTGTGAGGTGTGTGTCATAAGTGTACGGTCTGATGGATGATACCAGCATTGTCACCGCTATGTGAACATCCCCGTCCCCATAAATGGATACCTAGGCTGTGCTCAACACCATGGTCACTGTGGAAGGGATGGTGCTGTGCAGTGCACCCGCCAACATGGTGATGACAGCAGGCACTGGAGGTAGTCATATGAGGTACCCATGTCAGGTCAGGGTACCATCCATGTGCACGGGATATCACAGTGCGGGCATATACAGCACTGTGTTGAACAATATTACAGCACATAGCACCTGTAAGGGGTAATGTTTATGCATGGATGTGCGATACCAGCATGCACAATACACACCCCACCATGCAGCATGCTGCCTAGCTTGCAGAAGGACATTGTCTACACCATGATGATGGACATGCAACATGTCCATATACCTATATAAATGACATATGTAATGGACAGCCACCGTCTTAATACTGGTTTTCCACAAGCTGGACACATCCCTGTGCCATATATGTGATATACCCTGCCATACCATGCAACCCTGTCCATCAAGGCTGCACGTGTCATCAGAGTCATACATGGTGTGATGGCCACATGGTACACGCACTATCAACTGACTGGATCAGTAATGTGGCACTGATGCACCATGTGTTGTCACAATTGCTGTGTGACAGCGTGTAAAACGTGCGTGCACATGCTATGTTTGACCATCCCTGCAAATGTCATATGAATAGACATTGTCCCATGTGTATCACATGTGCAATACAGGCGAGCCATGGCAGGATGTCCAACACCCGTACAGTGCTGAGTAGATGTATATGGCAAAACACATGCATGTACAGGTGTCCATGTGTATGTGTGCAGTGTCACTGCTGAAGTCCATAACGGCTGCGTCTGTGTTGCTATGTGACATATACACAGCATCCAGGTGAACAGTAGTACTGTGGACACATCGGGCCAAGTGCAGATTGGTAAGAACACAGGTGCAGGCAAGTACACATGGCCACAGCAAGTTACCATCTACATGGAGTATGTACACTGTAATGAGTTGACACAGAGATATGATATGATATCCACTGCATAACGGTGTGACAGGTGTGACAAAAACACGTCAGCTGTGTCAGTGTCATGATGCTTTTCAAAGATTACTGTGCAGATGTAGTACATGTCATAGCAATGTATGTTCAGTGGTATGCCAGTACATCAGTGAGAATGTGACCTGTCACCATCATTATGTCTTATAGATAATGCCATGTTCACGACTCCCAGCCTTCAGCCACCAGGAGGATGATGTCATAATTCCATTGCTCCATGACAACTATGACGTGCTGTTCAGCCATGTGCCACAGCATGCTCAGCAGCGGGATGACCTGTGGCAGGATATATGCAGGAGGGTGAATGATGTGGGTGGCAACAACCGCACCTACCAGCAAATGCGCAGACACTGCACGGACCTGATACGGCATGCGAAACAGCGTGCCACTGCAATCGCCAGAGAACAAGGTGGAACAGGTGGTGGGCCACCAACCCAGCCCCCACTCACACAGAGGAGCTACTGGCCAGTCTGGGGACACCCAGGGAACAGCATGCGGAAACACTAGCTGCCATCGTGGAGGTGGGTTTCTCCCAACCAGTGAGCCTGGAGTTGCCTGGTAAGTCAGTCATGCATATGAGTATGATATCCAATGTAGTTGCAGGTGTCACTGTACATCATGTAAAGTAACAACACATGCCAGGTATATGGGCACACAAGCTGCATACTACAGTATGCTACGTTGTGTATGCAGACATGTGCATACCATATGCTATCACACAGGTAAATGTGTTCACATGCACAGTGCAACCTGTGGCTGTCATACAGTCATGGATAATGTTTCTACTGTTGTGTCACCCCTATACAGGTACCTCTGGCATGTCGCACAGACATGGGTCCGTCGCAGGTGAGACTGTTGTCAGTATCAGGAATGTTACAGTGTAGAGTTATTTGCCATGTGGCCAGGTATAACATGCACACCTGATTTTTGTTCCAGTCACGTTATACAGGTTGCACCACCAGACATACACACATGCCACCCATGTGCAATATATACAACCATTATTATATACCAGCATGAAACCACAGTACCTGTCAATGTGATATTTGTGGTCAGCTATGCATACAACGGTGGAGGTGTTCTACAATGGATGCATATGTAGTATGCATTGGAACAACATTTGTGGTACGCACACAGTACCACACAGTGAGCTGTGATATGGGCAGCACACAGGTGTCACCATTGTGACATATGCCCCTGCATTGTGTGCACACATTGTGACACGCCACCCGACATATCCCAAGCATGTGGTGTTCTGTCTGCAATATTGTCACACAATCACATGACCTACACCCGACATAACAAACATCCACACTGTTGTCTGCATAGCCCTTTGGATTGTGACAACTCTGACATGTATGGGTGTATGTCACATGGGACACCACAGACATGTGTACAAGATGCCCATCACACACAATTGTCCAAGACCCATTCACACATGGCCATGGGTGATAGCCACAGGCATGTTGCCACACAGTACTTCTGATGTGGATAGACCCCGTTGCACATTGTCCACACATAGTGCAATCATAGCCGTAGTGGACCACTTGTACATTTGATGTGTTACACCGGACAACCGGAATGCCTGTCTGCAGCTGCCGGAGGTGTCACTGATGTCTACCATATACGATCTGTGGAACAGCATGACTGTGTTGCAGTCATGGCAATGCAATGCATCCATGTTATGCATTGCACAGCAACATACATGCGTCATGTTGCCATGCAATGGCACAGTGCCTGTACTCCACACTGTATAGCTATGTACATGGCTCACACTAACCTCACCTGCACATGCACATTTGCTAAACATGCATTCTATCTGTAGGCTGTACACACAACACTGCACTGTGAAGCCCATTATGATGCTGTGCATGTGTCAGGACACCATTGTGTCAAACATGTATACATGTTACTGCACATGTCAGCGGATTACATGTCAAGGTAACGTCAGCCATGTGTACTGTTAACCTGTTCGTGGCCACATGGTGTATCACGGTGATGCATGCAAACTACCATGATTGTGTGTACTGCATGACTACTGATATGACACCTGCTTGATGTAGTGTGCACCCCAGGGTGGTATGCATACTAACACTATTAATGTCTGAGCTGCATTCCCTGTGCTGTAGTGCAGGAATGCTGCATGCCATCTGAAATATCACATGCATGGTGTGTCTGTGTGTGTCTGTGTGTAATGTACCATACAGTATTTATTTGCATTCACAGGTGGTGTAGGTGCGTTACCCTCCTGCGGTCCATCTGATGTTAGTGTCCCCACAGATACTAGCGGTGATGACCATATGCATGAGGTACAGGCAGGGTTATCAGGGGCTGAATCTGTGCCATTGGTTACCATCCCACCTATGTCCCCTTCTTCCCCGCAGACAGTTCTGATGCCAACACATACCACATCACCGTTGCCCATAGAGGAAAGACAGTCAGCGTCTGTGGGCATTGAACAGGAATGTGTGGTGGCTACAGAAGGTGTGACTACACACCATGCTGCCAGTGTAATGACTGGTGATGTGCCACACAGGCATGTGGCTGGTGCTGCTCGTAGGAGGACCTCTGGCAGACATGCACCTGCAGTACAGGGCGCAGCAGCTGGTATCACCAGACGCATGTTCCAGACTGTAATGGCGGCACAGGCATGTGCAGAATGGCAGAACCAAGAAGGGCAGAGGCTGCAGAGGGCTGCAATCCACCTAAATGACAACATCCAGTCATTGGCAAATGCTCAACAGCAGATTGCTAATGTACTGGATAGGCGATTAGGTGAAATGGTTGGAATCCTCGACCGAGGCATGGCAATCCGCGAGCGTGAGCTGTCTGTGCTGGAACACCTGGTAGGGGTGAGGCATAGGACACATGGGCATAGGCCAGCAACACCACCTAGTGTAGGTCGACGTGTGCGTGCCACCTCTCATGCCCACTCACATAGTGCCGGTAGCAGTAGCAGTGCAGCTGGTGCTGCACTGTCCACACCAGGACACAGCAGGCCATGTGGATGTGGCCCTGGCCGGTCCCATCGTGGACACGGTTCCAGCGGACATGTGTCATCGGACAGTAGCCACTCTGTACCTCCACCTGGTAGTGCCCGTGCAACCCCAGGCAGGCACAGGTCACGTGGCCGTGGACGGACACAGTGAGCTGTACAACCTGCACTGTACAGTCTGGGGCTGTCAATTATACCCGTGTAGGCATCACATATGGCTGAACTGTGTACACACATACCCACACACAGCAGACACAACTGTAGGGCTCCACCACATCCACATGCATTCTGCACAGACATGTCCAGTAAACTCACCGGCCCTTACACACACATGATGTTATCCATTGGTGCAGCCTATGCCCCTGGCAAACATATCACCCTGTGCATATGATGAAGCCTCTGCCGCATCCCTGTCATCCACACCATTGGTGCAGGGTTATGCAAATATATTCTGATGCACAGGGTGGACAGGATAGTGAGAGGTGTATGTGATACCTGTGTATGCATATCATGGGATGTGTATGTTGCAGTGGTTGTGTATGAATACTGACGGATGTGTATGTGACATGGGTTGTGTACTGTCAACATGCAGCAGTCATACCATGTAGTGCAGGTGCAGCATGCATTGTGATGTGTTCATGGTATGTGTGACGGTTACATGTGTAGCACCATGTTGGTTATGATACCCTGAGTCCCTCCTATGGTGTACTCGCATGTGCCTACAGGGAGCACTGTTATCGGTCCCCCACATGTAGCTGTGGATTACTCACAGGCACATCTGGCAATATCAGCATACTACATGTACCCTCAACCTGACTGGACACCTACATGGCACACATGTCCGCACATATACTGCACCTGACGCATGTGGTCGGTGCCACAGGCTACAGTGGACAGAGACGTCACATACATAGCAGGACATACAACGGGTATGGTGACATGGTGCAGGTGTTGTACACAGCGTGATGGCCACTGACTTGAGGTGTCACTTGTCAGCTGTGGGGTACGCTGTGCAGCAGTAGGACCCTGTAACAGTACAGGAACATGGTCGCAATCACGGGGTGTACACCACTATGACGCACACCCCATAGTGTGCAGATGGGGACACCTGCCTGTGTGGTCAGCGCCCTCACAATACTATGCACCCACACGCCATGTCACAGGGATCGGACATGCACAGGTAGCCAGTATGGCTCACACCTATGGCATCAACAGGGTTGTGCAATGCAGCACCAGTACGGGATAGTCACCATGTGTGGTTAGTGTTCTTTCACAACAGTATATTAGCATACACCCTCACACCAAGTAGCAGACATACAAACATATAGACACACACACACATTGTGGTGACCACACATGTGTACACAGAGAGACAATGTGTTGCATGTACTGCACCATCCAAATTCATGCTCCCCACACTGAGGTATGTACAGATCTCTACTATGGTGTACAGGGATGTGTAGCAAGTGGGACATATTCCCCCCGATATGTGGCATACATGGGCACACATTCATGCACACATGTCAGTGCTGGGAATACTACACCTGCCATATGATACGTGTGCAGGCATGCAGCGGTATGTAGTGCATTATGTGTACCAACACTGTATCCGGCAGATGTGCTGATATATGCACATGGGAGGTGGTAGGTGTTACAGTTGCCATGTGACATACAGTTGATAACACCTGACCGCTGGGTATGCATTATGTCAGCACTGTCATGTAACAGCGACATAGCATACTGTATGCACATGGCAGGGTAGGATGGTGTGTGACACAACTGTGAGCCACCACCTGCACACATGCATGTAGACAGGTGTTTAAACACATTATGTACACACATACCTCCATACGTGCTGTTTGTATGCCACCATATAATGGCCCCTATGCTGGGTATGCATGTGGTAGGTTGTTGCAACTATGTTATGGACATATTTGGCCACTTTTTCCCTTTCCAAAGCATTTTTTGGCTTTTTTCCTCCATGCACAGGGGGAAAAAAAACATTTGTTCACATTGTCTTCCCCTGGGGTTTTTATTTTTTTTGTTTTGCATTGCTCAACGACAATGAACATCCCACGGGAGGAGTTCAAAATAATGAGAGAATTACACTTAACCAGCCGGGGGCACGACGTAACATTCGATATGCATAACATGAGCTGAAATACCGACAGAGCACAGTACTGTAGCAACAGTACATGCACGTGTAATGAAGTATATGATGATATGAAGGGAGAGTTAGTCACCGCTGCCGGGTGTTGTGGTCCACGTGGGTACTATTATTGTGCATCGCCCTCGTGAGTGCCGTGGTATGTATGCGTGTCGGTGCATTGAGGGTGCCGTGTGCGTCGCAACATTGTGTGAGTGTAATGTGTGTGTGTCTGCAACATGTAATATGTTGGTGCAAGTTGAGGCAGATCAGAATATTAGGTGTAGTGTGGGCATACGGTAAATCTCAGCTTCAGGCATATGTTCACTACTAGTCCCAGAGTAATGATGACAGCCAATTTCCAGCTAGGTGTGTCCTGACACAGAAGCGATACAAAGTGAAATGTTCCAGATGGTAGCACAGGAATATTCTCATAAGAAATGTAAAGGCGTGATGTAATAGTCGGCATGCCTGTACTGTGCAATAATACGACACTGATATGTTACATGCAATATGATATGTTGGCAAAAGTCACACAACAGGTATGTATCATGGAAAAGTATGCATGCTACCTCAGTACTGACCGTGGCTCACGTGTTGGCCCGTAGAACACTGCTGTGTGTTCCACAAGTGTCAAACAATTCCCATATGAATATGTGGCAATACACTGGCAAACAGGCTATTTCAACAACATGACCACAATGTCTGCAAATATCTGGGACAGAAAGACAAGGGATGTTGTCACGTACACATAGCATTTGAAATACCACATGGTTATGGAGGTATACATGCATCAAGCTCACCTGCAGAGCGATATTGAAACCAATTAACAACAGCCCAACCTACAATCCCATAACAAAGACTATTAACTGTTAACTCTCCAAGTAGGGATGGAGCACACAGACAACTATACTGTGTATGTAGAGATGCAAGGCCCACAAACCGTATCCGTTACGCATAACCACCGATATCGCACTGTAGATAATAAAGGAATACAAACTGTAATAGCAATTACAAACATGCAGTCAGTCAATGACATCTGCATAACCACAACATATCACGTGGGAGACACAAATAAAGGCGGATGCATAATTGCATGCGTTGTATAAAGGAAAAAACAGCCATGTTAAAGTTTTGAATGCAATACTCCGTTATCATTCATCGACAGGACAGGTACACCCACTTGTTGAACCAAATACTACACCTGTCACACACAATCACGGGTGACATGAATTGAAAATATACTTGTCCTATAGCATTTGCAGTTACATAACATAACACAATACAGACCATCTCCACGAAGGTAGGGCAAATAGCGGCCCAGGTGGAGAACTAATTATCTTTAGTTAATAAACCGTAATTTCTGAATGGAGTAGATGCACGGAGTGATATGCACGCGTAATTACTCACTGAGGAACAGCAATTGGCGGGATGAATTCACATGTTGCAGGTATCGGCGGTATATAAGGATGACTCTCAAGATATTCAAACCCGATATGCTCATACTGAAAAAGTGTCGTACTATCGAAAGTACTGAAAACAAAGAAGCGACAAAACAATAAACTAAGCGAAATGAAACACCAACAAGGTATGTAGAACACACGATATGTAAGGTTGTGTAGCATGATCTGTATTAATAAGTTGTACTGTATGTGAATGGTGGTTGTAATTAATTACACTTGTCCATAATGCATAAAGTGGTGAAAGGTAGTTATGTAGTGATGTCTTGCTGAGCATACCAACGCTTAGAAACCGTGTGTACAGCAGTGGGACGTATATGTACACAGCAGAGACACCACAAGGGATGCTACAGGAGGGCATTAAAGAGAACAATGCCATACCACACGCTGTTGCTGGTAGTGGATGTCCAACAAGGAAGTGCCATAGCAGGGGATAGTACATGTATGTATACTGTCACATGCGCATGTGTATGGGCATATACCATTGATGACATATGTAAGGTGTGGCCGACATGCAAGTATGATCTGCATTAGGGGATACTATGTGAAATATGTGTAATGTATAGTTGTCTAGGTAGATATGACAGATATCCTACACACAGTATCACAGGCATATCATGCATAACACAGGTATCGCCCTATTGGTATGGTACAGTAACAGGATACATATGGCCTGTAGGTATGGGACATAGTAGTAGCATGATAGCTACTCTAAATGGAAGGGACACCAAGTAACCATGCACAAAGGACTTGTAGTAGCTGCACAGGTGCATAGTGGGCTACAATGCAGTCTGGCAAGTCCATGTGTAAGCACATGTACAGTGTACACAGTAGTGTCACCTCTCCATGGTAGTGTCCTGTGAACAGCAGAGGCAGGTGTCAACTGCCTCACACAGTACAGCTGCTGTGGTGATACCAGGACTACATGTGTCACCCAAACAGCAAGGGAGGTATCACATGAACAGTGCTACTGTGTGTCCCTGCGGGATGTACAGGACCTATGTTCCACAGCATGGTGTGTGTTAGGTTTGTGGATGTAACACAGAAGCACAGCCCATGCAGTGTGGTGTGTGTGCACATATCCAGGAGCATTTAGTTCACAGTGCCCACCGCAGATGTCATGTATGAGGAGTATATGCATCAATAATGTGGTGGACCTGGGCCGTGTCAGAGCAGAAGACACCCCTGAGTATGTGGTATACAGATGTGTACAGATGTGTTGTCCGTAGTTCAGCTGCATATGTAAACTGTCTGAGCTCAGTAAACATCATGGCATGTCAATGTTGTGCCATGTAAAGCTGTAGCTGTTGTTGAAGGTACACCATAAATGTGGTATTGTACCCTTGACTGTGTGTAGATGTGTGCAGTTCACAGGTACAATGGCTACCTATGTACCAGCATCACACACAGTACAGATAGGTGTGGCCTTGAAGAAGGATATCCATGCCACAGTGGAATACGGTAGCTACAGGACTGTGTGTGACATATGTGTGTACTGCAACCATGTACAATGTCATATGTATGTAGGCGACCACTATCCATGTGATAGTCAGTGGATGAATGTTGTAATGCAAAGGTGATGTGCATGCACCTTGTGTCATGCATCTTCATGCCATGATACTCATATGAAGTATCTGTCACACTGACACCCATATGGTTGGTATCAGTATGAGCTGGTGGAGTAATAATGGCGCTTGGTATGTAGGTGTTTGAAATCTAGGCATGGACAGTACTCTGTGACAGCATGTTCTGTATGTAAGCATATAGTGAACATGAGTGGCCCTATGACTGAGGACTGTGTAATGCAATATGTACCTGACATGTAGTAGGTACTATGGTATGCTGGCATCACTGTGTTTACTGCCCATGAGCCACATAGCATAACATCCTGAGACACAGGGTATGATGTGCAGGTGGATGTGTATGTTGTCAATACCAGAATGGTGCTGAAAGGCAATGTGAGGACAATGTATGATGTGTTGACCTCCATACCATCATCAACTGCCCTAGCAACTGTATGAAAGGTGCCAGCATGTGTAATGTGCCTTGCTGTGGCATTCACAAGCCCAACCGGGTGCTAGGAAAGGACTGGAGGCCATCAATGTCTGTGGGAATCACGTTCTGATGATGTACCCCATTGCCATGCAGAATGGTCCAGTCAGGAGTGTATGACTATAGTCCCACTGGGTGCAATGCAGTGCCACCTGTGTGTAGTGCGATAAATGCTTCTGTGCGGCATTCAGGGTCTACAATGTCCGACAAAAAGGCTAGCAGTGAATATAGTGGCCTGGTGTGGAGACATATACTGAACAGGTTGGTGGGACATTACAGCCAGGGACATTGGAAGGTGACATTGGGCCAGTGTTCCAGGACATATTATTGTATGTCAGTACTGTGTATGTGACCACAGGGACACTACGATGTTCATGTGCGGATTGTGACCCTGTAGTGAGTGAGAGGTGTATTGTCGGTAATGCACGCCATCACCTGGCACGTTGCCAACATTACCTCGGTCTGCAATGTTTGGTTGACTGTTGTATGTGACATCAGATGTGGATGTTGGCAAAGAATACTGACATACCACCACAATGCCTGAGGCCCCACACGCAATGTGTGGCAGTCATGTTTAGGTAGCTAGCCTTGGGTATGTGATGATGGACCTTGTGGACCCACCATCGCTGACAAGTGATGCACCCACACATGTGAATGTACACCACTGTGCAACAGCCTGTACCTGTGGTTGTACATCATATGTTCATGGAACATGACCACCACAGTGGCGTCTGTTATCTGGTCAGTACCGCCATGTGTGGAATAGCATGATTCCTGCAATTGTGTACATGCTACTGAAGTGCACTGTGGTATGTGTCAGCATATGTATGTGTAGTGTCCATCTACTCGGGTGTCATGATGTTAACAACTGCTGTCAGCAGACGTCTGTAGTAGTTGTTGTAGTACACATGTTCCGTGTATGCTGTGATGTGTGTGTTTCCAGGATGTGGCTAGCAAGGCCGTGTAGCATATGTTTTGAATCCACCAAAGAGGGGATAACCCCAGGTGTGTCACACCAGTCACACGGAGGTAGTGTTCATGCTAAGGGTAGTGTAGGTATTGTATGTGTTGTGTATTGTTTTATCCAGCTGAGCGGAATGCATGACTCAAGCATGTGTAGGTACATGGGTGTCTATCCCAGGGAAGTGTTGGTTACTGTCAGCACACATCAGTAGTAGCTGTCTGAGGCCCAATGTCCACTATAACAACACAGAAGGTATGTAACCTGTGGTGTAAAATGTCGACTCTGTCGCTTGTTACAATGTGTATAGCGGTCACAAACACAGTTATCTGCACATGGAGCACCTATGATGCATTGTGCTAAGCAACTATCCAGGATGTGCAAAACACTGTGTGATGTGTGAACCCCTCATCTGTGGGTGTTCCGGTCCAGGTATATGCCTGAAAGGTATGGTCCGTGTACAATCCGTCATCGCAGGTGTTCTGTGCAGAGCATAGAGGCAGGTCCCAGTCACTGCAGAGATATGTGAGTGTTGCAATAGTATGTGTGCCTCGCTTGTGTGCATCACAGTGGAAGATGCAAGCATTGTTCCACATGACCCCATGTCGTGCTTGCCAGTTACTGCCCTGCCGGTGACAGTTATGTGAAACTGCCAGAGAGGCAGTATAGCATGTGAAGATGTACATGTGTGCTCTACTCCCCAGGCTGATGGCTGCAGGTCATGCATGCCACAGCATTGTGTTTGACCTGGACTGTCATAGCAGTCAGATACCACATGCCTGTACAATAACAACAGGAGCATAGGCAACTGTTGCAGTGACACAGTAGGTCAATGTACAGTGTTCTTGTGTCCAGACCAATGCCAAATGTACACCATGGCTAGACACACACCCAGAGGGCTATAACACCGGTGAGCCATTGCATGTCCCAGCACACGTAGTCTGTGTATTGCCATCACAGGGCAGTCACAATAACATGATGTATGAGAGATATATTGTACCAGGTGATGTGTCATGTGTGCGTAGGTTGAGTTGCAGAGGTGTTCACCCGTCCGCAACATCTAAGTGCATAATGCCTTGTGTAACATGATGTGTGGAACTGCATTGTGATTCACAACAGAGTCATCCTTGACTGGTGTGTTGTGAATGTTGTAACCCATGAGTCTGCGGGATATACACTGGTGATGTTGGCTGCCATGATGGGGGCCACCAGTGGTGCCTACAGTGGTTATGCAGACATATTGCATACGTTGTTCTTGCAGGGATGTCCATTGTTGTAGATGATGTGGGACTACATGATGGTAGGTGTGTGATGTGAATGTTAAACATCCAGAAGTGACCATCAGGTGCAGTCATGGTTGTCGACAGCATCACCCCCATCCACAGTTGTCAGCACCCTGTCCCCAAAATGAGTAACAGTAGCCCTCGTACTGTGTGACTAATGTGCAGATTGTAGAACACCTACTACTGGCTGACTAACAGTGTCAACTAGGAAGGGTATATGATGGCTGAAATACGCTGCTCTAATGTATAAATATGATATCCCAATGAATTACTATGATTCCCATCTATTAAGCCATGGCTGGCATGTAAACCATGTACAACAATGAATGTGTGACAGACCCTTCCCATGTGGAACCTTGATGAACATGCACCTGTTAGAACACCAAATGAGGTGCGTTACGCGTAATGATGTACAACTGACAGCTATGGGCACAGCATGGATGCAGAAGCACATCACCCACAGGCTGTACTGCTATATGTTGGTAGGTGAGCATTGAGCAGTACATGTAACAGTTGCTGTATTGCCACATGTGCGATATATCCATCATATAGGGTAGCACTGGCACGTGACGATTGGACATGCCTGTACATATGACCATGTCCCACAGGATATGTGTGTTAAGTGTGTACAACACCTGTCGTACCTTCAGCAAGCTGTGAAGTGTATGACTGCCAGTGTACCTGTGTGACATGTTGTGCAATTTGTGCAATGGTAATCAGTAGCACATTACATGCTCACATGTCCTGCACAGGTGCATAGCTTGACCATACAATACATATAGGGTGTTGGATAATAGCAACCCACAAGAGGTGATGAGTAAGGGTGGCAATGCACCTTTCTGGGTAAGGTGTGCATGTCCATGACACATTAGCACTTGAGATGTTAGCAGTACAGCTGTACAGGGTGGCATGTATATTTGATTACAAATACCTTTGCGTGTTCCACCAATGGCCTGTTGACAGACAGACATCAACACAATGTGCAGAGTGACATGTGCACAGCACATCACCGCTGGCTACAGTAGAACAGGGTTAATGTGTTGACATGTGCACAGAACATCAGCGCCAGCTACAGTCGAACACAGTATGTGTTGAACCCCACCGTCATTGTAGCCCATGCCACAGAGAGAAATGTTATGCATCTGTGTATGTACGGCTGGGAATGGACCTGACCTAGCAGTATAGCTGTGTCAGTGTTGCGAACAACATACTGAATGGGCTGTGTGTGTGAGGTGTGTGTCATAAGTGTAGGGTCTGATGGATGATACCAGCATTGTCACCGCTATGTGAACATCCACGTCCCCATAAATGAATACCTAGGCTGTGCTCAACACCATGGTCACTGTGGAAGGGATGGTGCTGTGCAGTGCACCCGCCAACATGGTGATGACAGCAGGCACCGGAGGTAGTCATATGAGGTACCCATGTCAGGTCAGGGTACCATCCATGTGCACGGGATATCACCGCAGCGGGCATATACAGCACTGTGTTGAACAATATTACAGCACATAGCACCTGTAAGGGGTAATGTTTATGCATGGATGTGCGATACCAGCATGCACAATACACACCCCCACCATGCAGCATGCTGCCTAGCTTGCAGAAGGACATTGTCTACACCATGATGATGGACATGCAACATGTCCATATACCTATATAAATGACATATGTAATGGACAGCCACGCCTTAATACTGGTTTTCCACAAGCTGGACACATCCCTGTGCCATATATGTGATATACCCTGCCATACCATGCAACCCTGTCCATCAAGGCTGCACGTGTCATCAGAGTCATACATGGTGTGATGGCCACATGGTACACGCACTATCAACTGACTGGATCAGTAATGTGGCACTGATGCACCATGTGTTGTCACAATTGCTGTGTGACAGCGTAAAAGCGGCGTGCACATGCTATGTTTGACCATCCCTGCAAATGTCATATGAATAGACATTGTCCCATGTGTATCACATGTGCAATACAGGCGAGCCGTGGCAGGATGTCCAACACCCGTACAGTGCTGAGTAGATGTATATGGCAAAACACATGCATGTACAGGTGTCCATGTGTATGTGTGCAGTGTCACTGCTGAAGTCCATAACGGCCAAGCCTGTGTTGCTATGTGACATATACACAGCATCCAGGTGAACAGTAGTACTGTGGACACATCGGGCCAAGTGCAGATTGGTAAGAACACAGGTGCAGGCAAGTACACATGGCCACAGCAAGTTACCATCTACATGGAGCATGTACACTGTAATGAGTTGACACAGAGATATGATATGATATCCACTGCATAACGGTGTGACAGGTGTGACAGAAACACGTCAGCTGTGTCAGTGTCATGATGCTTTTCAAAGATAACTGTGCAGATGTAGTACATGTCATAGCAATGTATGTTCAGTGGTATGCCAGTACATCAGTGAGAATGTGACCTGTCACCATCATTATGTCTTATAGATAATGCCACGTTCACGACTCCCAGCCTTCAGCCACCAGGAGGATGATGTCATAATTCCATTGCTCCATGACAACTATGACGTGCTGTTCAGCCATGTGCCACAGCATGCTCAGCAGCAGGATGACCTGTGGCAGGATATATGCAGGAGGGTGAATGATGTGGGTGGCAACAACCGCACCTACCAGCAAGTACGCAGACACTGCACGGACCTGATACGGCATGCGAAACAGCGTGCCACTGCAATCGCCAGAGAACAAGATGGAACAGGTGGTGGGCCACCAACCCAGCCCCCACTCACACACACAGAGGAGCTACTGGCCAGTCTGGGGACACCCAGGGAACAGCATGCGGAAACACTAGCTGCCATCGTGGAGGTGGGTTTCTCCCAACCAGTGAGCCTGGAGTTGCCTGGTAAGTCAGTCATGCATATGAGTATGATATCCAATGTAGTTGCAGGTGTCACTGTACATCATGTAAAGTAACAACACATGCCAGGTATATGGGCACACAAGCTGCATACTACAGTATGCTACGTTGTGTATGCAGACATGGGCATACCATATGCTATCACACAGGTAAATGTGTTCACATGCACAGTGCAACCTGTGGTTGTCATACAGTCATGGATAATGTTTCTACTGTTGTGTCACCCCTATACAGGTACCTCTGGCATGTCGCACAGACATGGGTCCGTCGCAGGTGAGACTGTTGTCAGTATCAGGAATGTTACAGTGTAGAGTTATTTGCCATGTGGCCAGGTATAACATGCACACCTGATTTTTGTTCCAGTCACGTTATACAGGTTGCACCACCAGACATACACACATGCCACCCATGTGCAATAGATACAACCATTATTATATACCAGCATGAAACCACAGTACCTGTCAATGTGATATGTGTGGTCAGCTATGCATACAACGGTGGAGGTGTTCTACAATGGATGCATATGTAGTATGCATTGGAACAACATTTGTGGTAATGACACAGTACCACACAGTGAGCTGTGATATGGGCAGCACAGGTGTCACCATTGTGACATATGCCCCTGCATTGTGTGCATACATTGTGACACGCCACCGACATATCCCAAGCATGTGGTGTTCTGTCTGCAATATTGTCACACCATCACATGACCTACACCGACATAACAAACATCCACACTGTTGTCTGCATAGCCCTTTGGATTGTGACAACTCTGACATGTATGGGTGTATGTCACATGGGACACCACAGACATGTGTACAAGATGCCCATCACACACAATTGTCAAGACCCATTCACACATGGCCATGGGTGATGGCCACAGGCATGTTGCTACACAGTACTTCTGATGTGGATAGACCCCGTTGCACATTGTCCACACATAGTGCAATCATAGCCGTAGTGGACCACTTGTACATTTGATGTGTTACACCGGACAACCGGAATGCCTGTCTGCAGCTGCCGGAGGTGTCACCGATGTCTACCATATACGATCTGTGGAACAGCATGACTGTGTTGCAGTCATGGCAATGCAATGCATCCATGTTATGCATTGCACAGCAACATACATGCGCCATGTTGCCATGCAATGGCACAGTGCCTGTACTCCACACTGTATAGCTATGTACATGGCTCACACTAACCTCACCTGCACATGCACATTTGCTAAACATGCATTCTATCTGTAGGCTGTACACAACACTGCACTGTGTAGCCCATTATGATGCTGTGCATGTGTCAGGACACCATTGTGTCAAACATGTATACATGTTACTGCACATGTCAGCGGATTACATGTCAAGGTACTGTTAACCTGTTCGTGGCCACATGGTGTATCACGGTGATGCATGCAAACTACCATGATTGTGTGTACTGCATGACTACTGATATGACACCTGCTTGATGTAGTGTGCACCCCAGGGTGGTATGCATACTAACACTATTAATGTCTGAGCTGCATTCCCTGTGTAGTGCAGGAATGCTGCATGCCATCTGAAATATCACATGCATGGTGTGTCTGTGTGTCTGTGTGTAATGTACCATACAGTATTTATTTGCATTCACAGGTGGTGTAGGTGCGTTACCCTCCTGCGGTCCATCTGATGTTAGTGTCCCCACAGATACTAGCGGTGATGACCATATGCATGAGGTACAGGCAGGGTTATCAGGGGCTGAATCTGTGCCATTGGTTACCATCCCACCTATGTCCCCTTCTTCCCCGCAGACAGTTCTGATGCCAACACATACCACATCACCGTTGCCCATAGAGGAAAGACAGTTAGCATCTGTTGGCATTGAACAGGAATGTGTGGTGGCTACAGAAGGTGTGACTACACACCATGCTGCCAGTGTAATGACTGGTGATGTGCCACACAGGCATGTGGCTGGTGCTGCTCGTAGGAGGACCTCTGGCAGACATGCACCTGCAGTACAGGGTGCAGCAGCTGGTATCACCAGACGCATATTCCAGACTGTAATGGCGGCACAGGCACGTGCAGAATGGCAGAACCAAGAAGGGCAGAGGCTGCAGAGGGCTGCAATCCGCACTTAATGACAACATCCAGTCATTGGCAAATGCTCAACAGCAGATTGCTAATGTACTGGATAGGCGATTAGGTGAAATGGTTGGAATCCTCGACCGAGGCATGGCAATCGCGTGAGCTGTCTGTGCTGGAACACCTGGTAGGGTGAGGCGAGGACACATGGGCATAGGCCAGCAACACCACCTAGTGTAGGTCGACGCAGCGTGCCACCTCTCATGCCTACTCACATAGTGCCGGTAGCAGTAGCAGTGCAGCTGGTGCTGCACTGTCCACACCAGGACACAGCAGGCCATGTGGACGTGGCCCTGGCCGGTCCCATCGTGGACACGGTTCCAGCGGACATGTGTCATCGGACAGTAGCCACTCTGTACCTCCACCTGGTAGTGCCCGTGCAACCCCAGGCAGGCACAGGTCATGTGGCCGTGGACGGACACAGTGAGCTGTACAACCTGCACTGTACAGTCTGGGGCTGTCAATTATACCCCGTGTAGGCATCACATATGGCTGAACTGTGTACACACACACCCACACAGCAGACACAACTGTAGGGCTCCACCACATCCACATGCATTCTGCACAGACATGTCCAGTAAACTCACCGGCCCTTACACACACACATGATGTTATCCATTGGTGCAGCCTATGCCCCTGGCAAACATATCACCCTGTGCATATGATGAAGCCTCTGCCGCATCCCTGTCATCCACACCATTGGTGCAGGGTTATGCAAATATATTCTGATGCACAGGGTGGACAGGATAGTGAGAGGTGTATGTGATACCTGTGTATGCATAGCATGGGATGTGTATGTTGCAGTGGTTGTGTATGAATACTGACGGATGTGTATGTGACATGGGTTGTGTACTGTCAACATGCAGCAGTCATACCATGTAGTGCAGGTGCAGCATGCATTGTGATGTGTTCATGGTATGTGTGACGGTTACATGTGTAGCACCATGTTGGTTATGATACCCTGAGTCCCTCCTATGGTGTACTCGCATATGCCTACAGGGAGCACTGTTATTGGTCCCCCACGTGTAGCTGTGGATTACTCACAGGCACATCTGGCAATATCAGCATACTACATGTACCCTCAACCTGACTGGACACCTACATGGCACACATGTCCGCACATATACTGCACCTGACGCATGTGGTTGGTGCCACAGGCTACAGTGGACAGAGATGTCACATACATAGCAGGGCACACAACAGGTATGGTGACATGGTGCAGGTGTTGTACACAGCGTGATGGCCACTGACTTGAGGTGTCACTTGTCAGCTGTGGGGCACGCTGTGCAGCAGTAGGACCCTGTAACAGTACAGGAACATGGTCGCAATCACGGGGTGTACACCACTATGACACACACCCCATAGTGTGCAGATGGGGACACCTGCCTGTGTGGTCAGCACCCTCACAATACTATGCACCCACACGCCATGTCACAGGGATCGGACATGCACAGGTAGCCAGTATGGCTCACACCTATGGCATCAACAGGGTTATGCAATGCAGCACCAGTACAGGATAGTCACCATGTGTGGTTAGTGTTCTTTCACAACAGTATATTAGCATACACCCTCACACCAAGCAGCAGACATACAAACATGTAGACACACACACACATTGTGGTGACCACACATGTGTACACAGAGAGACAATGTGTTGCATGTACTGCACCATCCAAATTCATGCTCCCCACACTGAGGTATGTACAGATCTCTACTATGGTGTACAGGGATGTGTAGCAAGTGGGACATATTCCCCCCGATATGTGGCATACATGGGCACACATTCATGCACACGTCAGTGCTGGGATACTACACCTGCCATATGATACGTGTGCAGGCATGCAGCGGTATGTAGTGCATTATGTGTACCAACACTGTATCCGGCAGATGTGCTGATATATGCACATCGGAGGTGGTAGGTGTTACAGTTGCCGTGTGACATACAGTTGATAACACCTGACCGCTGGGTATGCATTATGTCAGCACTGTCATGTAACAGCGACATAGCATACTGTATGCACATGGCAGGGTAGGATGGTGTGTGACACAACTGTGAGCCACCACCTGCACACATGCATGTAGACAGGTGTTTAAACACATTATGTACACACATACCTCCATACGTGCTGTTTGTATGCCACCATATAATGGCCCCTATGCTGGGTATGCATGTGGTAGGTTGTTGCAACTATGTTATGGACATCGGCCACTGCTCATGCATGGCTGCTCCATGCACAGTACAGATGTCACATGTCTCCTGTTGCCATGTTTGTATGCATTGCTACTTTTTGACATGTGTGTTGACATACATAAAACATGGACTGTGGTATGATATCACAGCTGTCACAGGCAAACAATACAAGGGTATGTGTCCCAGTCAACACTGCTACACCCTGTAGTGGGAGCATTCCACAGACATGGGTCCACCTTCCATTCATGTGTGTAGCACTGAGTACGCCAGTGTTATGCATGTGGTACATCACAGGCTTTGTATGTATCATGTGTGCAGTCCATGCACACATCCAGACAATCACATGTATGACATATCCAGACGTTTGTTCATTGTGGTACGGCAGCAGTCATGTGTCACAGCTGTGTCAGGGCCGTGGTATGTGTGGAGCCGACCTGTCCATGTATACTGATATAAGTGGACTACATCACACATGTTGGATCATTGTTAGTACATGTGTACTCTGCACAACTGGTGTACACTGCTATACAGACCTGTGGACATATGTCACATGCTGTTGTTGGACCGTGAAGCTTACTGCTGCACCGATGACATGGTGCTGGCATGACAGCTACAGTGTTCACTGCAGTGTGTACATGTGTGACCTGCACCCGTGACACCTGTGATGTCATCTGTGTGTGTACAAGTAACTGCATGTGTGACCACCCTGTGCGTGTGGACAGTTTTACCTTACTGTGACCTTCTGTGTGTACACTCCATCTGCATGCTGGACAGCACTTAGCAAATGCTAAGTGTGTGAGCATGCCCAGTAAGCAGTTGTGTAGATGGACACACAGTACATTGCACACTGCACCCTTCTGTGATTATACCCCGTGCGCATGCATGTTTCCCCTTTGCAACTGCTAAGTGTGTGAGCATGCCCAGTTTGCTGTTGTATAAGTGGACACACAGTACATTCTACACTCTGCCCTTTCATGATTACACTCCATGTGTATGCCTTCTGTGTGTACACTCCATCTGCATGCTGGATGGCACTTAGCAAATGCTAAGTGTGTGAGCATGCCCAGTAAGCAGTTGTGTAGATGGACACACAGTACATTGCACACTGCGCCCTTCTGTGATTATACCCTGTGCATGCATGTTTCCCTTTTGCAACTGCTAAGTGTGTGAGCATGCCCAGTTTGCTGTTGTGTAAGTGGACACACAGTACATTCCACACTCTGCCCTTTCATGATTACACTCCATGTGTATGCATGTTTGCACTTTGCAAATGCTAAGTGTGTGAGCATGCCCAGTACACCATTCATGGACACACTGTACATTCGACACCGACGTCTGATACTAGGCATGCAGCCATGGCCATTGACATCCTGTATAGCCATGGTGGCCATCCAGGCAAATTATATAAAGTTGCTATGCCACAATGGATGCCTACATCAAACACACTGGTTGCTCTCTCAAAGGGTGTACTGTCTGTGGTGCATCCCGTATCCATTTTGTGATGTAGTGCTCCGTAGATAGTTAGTATTCCCGAGTGCAGCACTGCCATGTTACTGTACATCCACCTTGGGATAGTAACATGCTGTGTGACTGCTCACTCTGTAATCATTCCCTATCGGCTTCCTTGCCTTTGCAGATGATATCACCCACCTAGAAGTATGCCTCTGACAATGCTGTGCTCAGTAATCTCGGTAGCACGTTCTGTAAATGCATCATGCTGTAGTGTGTTCATGTAGGTAGGTGTAGGCTCAACTCTCGGCCCTTCCAAGTGTGTGTGTGTGTGTTTCCAGCTGCCTTGGGTGACAGTAATGCTTTTAGATGCCTCACAACGCATACATTTGCTATCAGCATCTATTCCTTTGCGGATGATGTCACCCACCTAGAAGTATGCCTCTGACAGTGCTGTGCTCAGTAATCTCGGTAGCGCATTCTGTAAATGCATCATGCTGTAGTGTGTTCATGTAGGTAGGTGTAGGTTCAACTCCCGGCCCTTCCAAGTGTGTGTGTTTCCAGCTGCCTTGTGTGGCAGTAATGCTTTTAGATGCCTCACAACACGTACATTTGCTATCAGCGTCTATTCCTTTGCGGATGATGTCACCCACCTAGAAGTATGCCTCTGAGAGTGCTGTGCTCAGTAATCTTGGTAGCGCATTCTGTAAATGCATCATGCTGTAGTGTGTTCATGTAGGTAGGTGTAGGCTCAACTCCTGGCCCTTCCAAGTGTGTGTGTGTGTGTGTGTGTGTGTTTCTAGCTGCCTTGGGTGACAGTAATGCTTTTAGATGCCTCACAACACATACATTTGCTATCAGCGTCTATTCCTTTGCGGATTATGTCACCCACCTAGAAGTATGCCTCTGATAGTGCTGTGCTCAGTAATCTAGGTAGCGCATTCTGTAAATGCATCATGCTGTAGTGCATTCATGTAGGTAGGTGTAGGTTCAACTCCTGGCCCTTCCAAGTGTGTGTGTGTGTTTCCAGCTGCCTTGGGTGACAGTAATGCTTTTAGATGCCTCACAACACGTACATTTGCTATCAGCGTCTATTCCTTTGCAGATGATGTCACCCACCTAGAAGTATGCCTCTGACAGTGCTGTGCTCAGTAATCTCGGTAGCGCATTCTGTAAATGCATCATGCTGTAGTGTGTTCATGTAGGTAGGTGTAGGTTCAACTCCCGACCCTTCCAATTGTGTGTGTGTGTGTGTTTCCAGCTGCCTCTGGAGACAGTAATGCTTTTAGACGCCTCACAACACATACATTTGCTATCAATGTCTATTCCTTTGCGGATGATGTCACCCACCTAGAAGTATGCCTCTGACAGTGCTGTGCTCAGTAATCTCTGTAGCGCGTTTTGTAAATGCATCATGCTGTAGTGTGTTCATGTAGGTAGGTGTAGGTTCAACTCCGGCCCTTCCAAGTGTGTGTGTGTGTGTGTGTGTTTCCGGCTGCCTCTGGAGACAGTAATGCTTTTAGACGCCTCACAACACATACATTTGCTATCAGCATCTATTCCTTTGCGGATGTTGTCACCCACCTAGAAGTATGCCTTTGACAGCACTGTGCTCAGTAATCTCGGTAGCGCGTTCTGTAAATGCATCATGCTGTAGTGTGTTCATGTAGGTAGGTGTAGGGTAAACTCCCGGCCCTTCCAAGTGTGTGTGTTTCTAGCTGCGTCTGGAGACAGTAATGCTTTTAGACGCCTCACAATACATACATTTGCTATCAGCGTCTATTCCTTTGCGAATGATGTTACCCACCTAGAAGTATGCCTCTGACAGTGCTGTGTTCAGTAATCTGAGTAGCGCATTCTGTAATTGTGTCATACTGTATTGCGATAGGGTAGGTAGGTGTAAGGTCAATTCCAATGCCTGCCAGATGTGTGTGTGTGTCTATGCTCCCGGCCGCATGGGTTCGTAAGTTATGGTTTTAGACGCTTCGCAGCACACATATATCCTGCTGACATCTCTGTTTTTGCGGATGTTGAGACGCACCTAGTGGAATGCCTGTGTGTCTGCTGTGGTTAGCGACCTCCGTAGCGTGTTCTCTACGTGCGTCATGCTGTGGTGTGATAGAGTAGTGATGTGTAGGTTCCACTACCAGCCTTGCCACATGTGTCTGTCTGTATCTCTCTCGATGTATTTATATATACATATTTTATGCCCATAGCGCTGCTCTTGCATGGACAGCTGTCTGTCCCATGTATCGCATATTTGCACAGCTTACACATAGGGTACGATGCAAATCCAAACATTGTCCATGCAACGTCCGTGTTCTGGGAGGTGTTACACGCCCTTACAGACATCTGCTGTATATCTTGGCAGACAGCTATCCTTGCTGTACTGTCACTGTACTCGTACGTGCCATAGACTTTGTGTATCATTGCCTGTTTATGATGTGTGTATGTCTATCTGAGCTGTGTGCATGGTCATGTGTATGTCCCACTATAATCATCTGTACAGGTGTCGCCAATATAGGTAATTCATGTAGACTGCTGTTTAATTTGACATATCAGCACATACCTGCGGACAGTACTGCACTTCCTACTGCAGCACATTTCATCATCTTGCAGTGGATAATAATGTTTCCACACACATGTATCTGTTTCTGTTCATAACACTCCACCTCAAGGAGCATATATCTGGACAAGGCCTTATGTGATAGTGGGACACTCAGGGCCAGTATTGACATGTTGCTCTTACAAACATTGATAGTGAGCACAATGATATGTTATGCATGAGTATGGCATTTCTGTCTGATTTGGTGTCTTCATCACATGTTTGTCATTGTTTCCTGTCGTCAGTTATCATGAGAGTGCCAGACTGTTACTGTCACATGGAACACAGCAAACATATGAGGCATAACTCTACACAGTCTGCGTACATCTGTACAGTTGCAGAGTATGTGTCTGATACAACATACCAACTTTCTGACTACAATACACACAGTGTATGGCGGCATGACAGCCCACATGCCATTACTTTGTATTTGCAGGACACACCCATACAGACAGTTGTATTCCTCACACAGGTCTACATCTGCTTATCCACACTAATTGTTCTTTCATGTACCATATGTGTGCGTCATATTTGCGCTTTCCGTCAGTGGCGGGGCTCACATACGACTATGGGGGTCTGGAAATTGTTATGTTGACACTTCATGACACCCTGGGGGACACTTTACCTTTGTGTCTACTTACCTTCCACATTGACCTTCGCAGGGCATACGTTGTCATTCACATTTTCCGGGGTATGACTTATACATGTTTGCCCATTTGTCCTGCTGTCTTTCTTCTCACCTGTCTGCCTAGTATCACCAGTTCAGTACATGTATTTTGGACAGGTTAGCTCCTTCATACCCTTGACCTGTTGTCATTATGTGTACATGCCCTGACGTTTGACCTTTGCCCTTGCTACATTTCACATAGTGATGTGCCTTTCTAGCTGATTGCTGTCTAGGCATTACGGACTGTGCGGTAGGTGATAGTGACTGATATTTCCATTGCATGATTAGTAACACTCATAACATCCGTATTCATGGCTATGCCAGTATTTGCACAATGGTCTGACTTTGTATGGGGTATTTATAATATAGTCCCTATCTGTATTTCCTGTACTATGCCTTACTGCAGCTGTGTTATTCTGACAGTTTTCCAGTTATGAGTACCATCTTGGTCGTATGCATGTCCATCCATGGGAATCGCCTACAGGACACTGATATAGGGCTGTACATATGTCCAAATTGCTTTCTGCATTATCCAGTGGATACTTTGCACCATTATTGAGAATAAAGGCATGTGCTATACCCACATCCCTCCCACGGAGCAGGCCTACAAATTCTCTGCCAAACAACACCTAGGCCCATTTCTGCATACCCAGGTTCCCATGCCTGACAACCCTCTATGGTACACATTACACATGGTTAATGTGTGCGGTACTGAGATGTGGATGCACTTATATGCACTCCCCACTCCAGGGATATCAGTTCATACATCATGCATTTCATGGACACATGTGTCATCACCCTTGCACCTGATTCTAGTGCATATACAGCTGATTCATATTTGCGGCTGTCACATCTTTTGTGTCATTCACAGCAGGTACTGCGAATGTATAAATTTTTGGAGTCCTACAATGGACACCAATATGCATGTTTAAAGTGTAGAACTTGCTGGACTGTCACTTTCTGGCCAATGATTTTCACTGCTGCTGTATATTCCCCATTCGTGGATGTCTGTTTGTCTACCCATATTAGCTATTACTTGGCATATTTATATCCATGTGTCATATATACGGGACATAGGTCTGTTGTGTGTACATATATACATGTAAACTCCTCGTTTCATACCTTGCTTTGTTAATGTCTGTGGATTACCTGTGTACACACATCTATAACCATACCATACCTTTCCACTGTACAGATACTGGCAGAGTGTACGGATGGTTGACCCTTTATCTTAGGTGTGTTTTACATTAACCTGTGTCTATCTGGCAATTTGCTGGCATTTCATTTGAGACTTACGGTGGCACCTTCTGACAAGTAGTTCAGGTTACGAATGCATACTCTTCGTCAATCCCTGCTACTAACACACTCATTATTCTATCCACTTTCTATGTTTGTTTTAGCACATATCTTGTGTTTCTCACTATTTGTACCAGTACTTTGCATGGCATTGTCTGGTTCCATACTTTCAGAAGCTGACAGTTTTGAGACATGTATAACTAACGTGGGGGAAACAGCATTAATTTACTCTGCTGTTAGCGGATCACACACGCACAGGCGCACTTGCATTTCCTTATTGTGGGTTACGCAGACATGCATATCCGTATTCTGGGTTACATATGTTTACTGAGTCTTTGTGCTTACGTGGCCTGTATTAGTTGTGACAGTACCAGTAACATATCTCTGATCCGGTTAACGGACGTATGCGAAACACACTTTCACCTTTACATATCTAACTGTCTTTACGGCACAGACGCATTAATTACACGTTCACATTTATATGTTCTATACTTGTAATTCAAACGGGACTGCATTCACATTGGCTGGTTGCTGTGACCACTACATGTTTGGTGTGCATACCCATGGTACATAGCTACATTAACATATCCCCCCCCCCCCGCACTCACTTATGTCACAGTCATCCATTCTCCTGCTGGGAAAAGTGTGGTACTACATGTTACACATTCCCTATTCCCTAATGATCTGGACCCAGGCTGCATATGGCATAACCGCAGGGATATTCAGAACACAAAGGCTTATAGTCCCGACACATACAGGTCTTTAATTGTCAGGGTGTTCCTGTGGTGCTCTGGGTTTGGTCTTGTCCGCCTAGTGTACAGAACTGCCCTGACCGTGTACGAATGTCAGACGAGGCACATGGGCATGGTTTGTCCATGTTTATTATACCATGACCCCCCATTATTATTCCAAACTGTGCACGCTGATTGGCCAGCATGCCTGTTGTAAATCGAGTTATATTAATGGAAAAAGGTCCGGTCGCCCGGACTTTTTCCATTAGTATAACAGTTTAAACCTGTCTCACTATATTAGATGGGTTTAACATAGCAAGACAGCTTTAAAATAAGCAACGGAGATCTCCGTTGCTTATTTTAAAGCTGTCTCACTATGCTAAACACATTTAACATAGCGAGACAGGTTTTAAAAGAAAGCAATGGAGAAAGCAAGATCTCCGTTGCTTTTTTTTAGTGTTTCGCTATGTTAAATGGGTTTAACATAGCGAGACAGTTTTAAAATAAGCAACGGACATTTCCGTTGCTTATTTTAAAGCTGTCTCGCTATGTTAAACCCATTTAACATAGCAAAACACTGAAAAAAAGCAATGGAGATCTTGCTTTCTCTGTTGCTTTTGCCCACAGCTCTGATGTACTGCGCAGGCGCACAGTATATCAGAACTGCCACGGATGACAGACATCTGAGGAAGGGCAGCAAACAGGCATTATACTATGCCATTATTTAAGAGAATTAATAGTTTCTTTTCTTAAATAATGTCATGGTATAATAGCAATAATCCACTTCTGGGTGTGGGTAATGCTGTATTTACCCATGGTTGGCTTTGTTTGGTCCCTCGGGCTTCACCCTCGGGACCAAACCATGCCAACCGTGGGTAAATCCAGCAATACCCATACCCAGGCATGGGTTATTGCTATAATATTCAATCTGTGTTTACAGACACGGGTGTTTGGACAACTGACAATAGCTTATGCATTTGGCATACAATGATGTGGGTGGTGCGGGTTATCATACATATTCCATGTTGTGTGTTGTTCCCATTCACATTTGACTATTCCCTGTAGTCATTCATACGTGGATATTTATGTAGCACATGACTGAACTATGTATTACCTGCAGGTATGCTGTGTTACAGTGAATATATGTGACGGTTGGTTACAGTATATATGTGTACGTACCTCTGTAATACTGGGGACCACCACACATCCTTCACAGCATTTCATGCGTATGTACATACTATTATTCAGTGACCTGTAGAAGGTTGTGAGAGCACTGATTACATGTGTCCCTATTTGTGCACGCATCGTGTTAGTCTTTGTCCAGCTTTTGTTGCTGTCATAAGTTGGATGGTGGTGTTGGTGTGTGATTGGGTTGTATTTATACTCACGATACTTCAGTGGGGGGTAGGGTTAGCACTTGTTCCTCTTTGTGAGGGAGGCCCCATTTTGGACATTTGTGTCCTGTGTCAACACTTGACACGTGCCATATGTCCTGTGATATTAACACAGTAGTATATTTCTTACCTTCATTACTACTTGCATGTTACAGGCATTTTGTATCTGGTACACATGACTATTATATTGGATAGCTTAAGCTATTCACATGCTATGCAATAACCATTCATTCTGGCATATACGTGTTATTCTATCCTTTGCATTGGCCGTGGGTGTTTTACCATGCAAATCCACACATATCTACAAGTGATGTCCCACCTTGACAATTTGTACATGTGGCAACCCTGCTGGGGTGACCTGCATGGTGGACAGCTGTTCCACCCTGTGTATTATGTTTTGCATGTCTGCATAGCTACTCATCAGTACCATGGCTACACAAATGCTTTGTCCAGATGTGTACAGTTATGGACACCGTGGTGTGTGAACACCTATGGGGTTTCGACAGGTCAGTAACCACACGTGGGATGTACACATTCTGCCGACACATTCACATGCAGCCATTTGGATTTCAGTACCTGGGATGGGATGTTGACATATGTGGGGTACATATTTGCAAGCCTGTCACTGCCTAGGACAATACTTCCTACTACATATGGGGTATACCCGCTCTGTGTAGGTGTACAGCTGCGCAAGGCTGCTAGCTGGATTAGGTGGACATTCGGATATGGGTGCGGGTTACGTGCTATAAAGGGGTTGTTGTGTATTACATTTGCATGCATGGGTTCTGCTTCTGGATATTCCGATTCGGCATATGCCATCCTATGTGTATGTGATGGTTACATTGCTGTGTATAGCACATTTTACTATATATATGTTTGTGTGTGTTTGGGATGCGATTTGGGATGTCTAGTTTCTTTATGGTTGTTATATGGCCACGACTGCCTAGCTGTGTACTATCACTACCACTGTGGGACTGCTGGTGACCATGCCCATGGGGCTAGTCATGTGTATTTGTGGCGCACTGACATGATGCAGTACACCTCCACTGGGTATGACTGCTGACAGTGCACTACGTAATGGACACAGTATTCTAAGTATCATTTGTTCCATGAACGGGAACATTTTGTATTTCGTGCATTTATGTTTGGTTCTCCATTTTGTGTGGACGGGTAATGTGTAGCATACTTTGCATACGTTTCATTATCCACGGACACTGATAGGTGTGGTTACTATTGCAGGCGGGCTGTAAGATTCAGCACTTTAGGTTGCTCATCGACAGCCGACTTGGCCACGCCTCCGAGCGCAACCTAGTTAGGCTCCCTGGACTCGCGCACGTGCCCTATGCACGTGGTTGTGGTTGCAGTGCACACTCATTACTATGCATGTGGCGCTGCTATGCCATTTATACGCTTCACGGCCAGCGCAAGCCTTACACCGGCCTTGCACCGAGCTTCATGAATCTGGGGGTATGTTTTTACAGTGGGAAACCTGGTTTGCTAAATGGTGTTGGCAATCACAATAAAGGATATTCTCTGTTTACCTTGACAAATGTATAAATGTGTGTGTGTGTGTGTGTGTGTGTGTGTGTGTGTGTGTGTGTGTGTGTGTGTGTGTTTGTGTGTGTGCATGCACACATGTATGTACATATATCTATATCTATCTATATATATATATATATATATATATATATATATATATATACTATATGTATATATATATATATATATATATATATATATATATATATAATATATATATATTTTTTTTTTTTTTTTTTCATGTTGCCATACACTTTTTCTCTGAATAAGAATAGAAAAATAAAACTTACAATTTCTGTTCAGCAGGTTCTCAGTAATATTGAAAACTATATGTCTGATTAAATGAGTACTCCTCACTTTCTGTTTCTTAAGCCATGCTGGTAAGTGAACTAATAATCTTTTAGAGGGTAGAGGTCCTGGACTAATATATTATTCATGATGATGACTCAGGATATCCATAGTGCCTTTTGCTCTGTGTCTTGGCGATTGTAAATTCTTGATTATGAAATATTTCGATCTTTTACTTATGTCCTCATTCATATGATGGACAGATGGAAACCATCACACAAAAAGAAGCCTGTATTCCACTTACTGGATTAGCATTCTCCAGGATATTCTGTGGTCTGAGATTCACATAATTTGTTCAACCCTTTATTCACGGCTATGATGCATTGATGCTCTTCCCTATCCATGTCAGCAACATCAGTATCACTGGGAATATTACTGCTATACTTATCATGGTGCTTTTTTTTATATGTAGCTCGCCTTCAATTCCCTGGCTTCCCCATGTACTCCTGTAATCCCTCTCCAAGTCAAGGGATTCAGTCCCTTTCGACAAAGTCATACCTAATTCTCTCCCCATACCATTCCCAGTCTTTGTTTTAGACAGTTACTTTATGTTCCTGGGTTTTCCATCCCTTCAACCATTACCTTTTGTATCTTTTCAACATTGCTGTCTGTGAGAAATTTAGCAGTAAGTGACAAACACAGGGTGGTGAATAAAAAGAGGTGTGTGGGAAAAAATGATTTTACAAAGGTTTCATCTTAGTTACCTATCCTTCTATTTGGCCTCAGCCTTTACACTGGTTAACTACATCTAAATCTGAAACCTTTAAGATCAGCATAGCAGTTTTCATTAGTTAGTATATTTATATGCATACTGAAATTAGTCCCATTAAAGACTTGGTTCATTTGTAAACGCTGAATGTCATTATCATTTTGATGTAATCATTTACTTTTGTCTGAAAATGGTACATACAATTGCAAAATATGCAAAGATTTTAGTAAGTTATATTATTTATGCTATTTCAGGAAGGCCACAGTGGTGCAGTGGTTAGCATTGTCACCTCACAGCAAGAGGTTCTCTTGTTCGATTCTCAGTTGGAGTGCCTTCTCTGTGGAGTCTGCATGTCCTCCCCATGGTGGAGTGGCATACAAAGACATACAGGTAGATGTGTGCATGAATGGGTGTGTCTTCTCTGAAGGCTGGGTGTTGAGTTGGCAACTTAGAACTGTAAAAATCCACTGCCAATCATGACCGGACCAGAGTTCCGCTGTGGTGACCCCTAACCAGAAAAGCCAAAATACATTACTTTCACTATATTATTTATGATATTTCATTATTCTAATCACTGCTTTCTGAAATAGAAGTTCATAGGTTCATAGGTTCATAGGTTCATACTAGGCTATCTGCCCTAGGGCATTTATAAGCCTAGCCAGAGTGTGTGTGGCTTTCGCCACCCCTTAGGATGAGAATACTATACCCATTAGTTTGCTGTGCCTCTGTCCAGCAGTGATACAGAGATGATTCCCGGGGTAAACCTACGATCTCCCATCCACTCGTCAAGATTTCTCTTGAACAGAGTCAGTGAGGGGCTCTGCCTCACATGGACTGGGATTCTGTTCCATAGTGTAGGGAGTCTCTGGGTGATGAATCTGTCCCTCCAGCACATCCTATTTATATCCGTGTTGAGGTTTAAGTCTCTTGCTCTCGTGGCTCTGGTGGATTTGGATTTTTTGAGGTGGAGCATGTCCATTAATTCCGGGTTGGACATGGCCTTGTATGTCAGGCACAGATCACCTCTGAGCAGATGGTATGCGACTGAATAGAGCTGGAGTTTCTTCAGTCGGGCATCGTATGACATATGTTTGAGCCCCTTTATCCTTTTGGTGAGGAACTTTTGGTGTCTTTCCAACTGCTGCAGGTGTCGGGTAAGGTACATTCCGAATGGGGCACTGTACTCAATCATTGGTCTGATAAGTGAAGAGTATAGGGGTACAATGACCTCTCCTGATCTGGATGTGAATCCCTTCATGATCAGGTGGGCAATGTAGAAGGTCTTCCTAACCACTTTGGCAATGTGAGTGTCAAAAGAGAGGTTACTGTCAACTTGGGTCCCCAGGTCCCTGATAACTTCTTCCGTGTTTAATGGATTACCACCTATGTGGTAATTAGGGGTTACCTTGTTTTTCCCAAAGGGTATGACTATACATTTTTTGGCATTTAGCTTAAGGCCATGGCTCTGGCACCAGTTATCCATTTCTATGAGACCTTTCTGGAGGATGTCTGTGTCTGATGGAGTGTCAATTATGGTGCCCAGTTTGCAGTCATCTGCAAATTTTGTCAGCCACAATCCCCTATGTTTGCCTGCACTTCAGAAAAATAAATGCCGAACAAGAGGGGCCCAGGACTGAGCCCTGTGGGACACCGCCATGACCGGCTTAGAGTCTGACATGGCACCAGCAACTCTAACCCTGTGTGTTCTGTCCTTGAGCCAGTTTGCAACCCATCTTGTGACATATGGGTTTACATCTAAGCTGGTGAGCTTTTCTATGATGCCCGAGTGGGGTATTGTGTCGAATGCTTTTGCTAGGTCAAGGTAGGCTGTGTGAACTGCCTTACCCTCATCAATGGCCTTAGTGACTTTTGAAAAAGTCAACCAAGTTCAAGAGGCAGGATCTGCCCTTGACAAAGCCAAATTGGGTAGGATCCAGTGTCTGTAGGTCCCCAATGTCTTTATTTATGAGTTCCATTATGATCCTCTCCATAGCTTTGCAGACAAGGCTCGTCAAGCTTATGGGCGGTAATTTCCAGGGTCCGTAGAAGCACCGCCTTTGTGGAGTGGGACCACAGTTGCCGTACGCCATTCTTTGGGTATGTATCCTGTAGTAAGGCTAAGATTAAACAGCAGCCTTATGTGTGGGTTTAGTTCCTCATTGAGTTCGTGTAGCACACAGCCGGGGACACCGTCCGGTCCCATTGATGCTGTGTTTTTGCTTTAGAGAGAGCAGCTCTCACCTGGGCATCTGAGATGTTTGGGAGGCTAGACTCTGGTGGGATAGATATTTCTCCTTTTGGGGGGGGAGGGGAGAAATTTGCACTGAACCTGTCTGCCAGTATGTTGGCAATGTCTGTGGGTTCAGTGATTTTTATCATTTTGGACTAATTCTGAGCATATCTGGGAGTTTCCACCCAGGTTTCTAACATAGCTTAAGAAGGCTTTATGATTGTCTTTTGTGTCATTAGCGATTTTTCTCTCAAAGTTGGCCTTGGATGATTTTATGAGTGATCGTAGTTTTTGCTAGTATTGATCAGAGATGCCTTCCCATTTAGGATTTTGCTCTGTCATGTAGTAGCTTTCTCCTCTTGTTGTAGAGTTTGTTTATGGCTGGAGTCCACCAGACTGGGCGCCTGCCTTTGGTGGAAAAGGTCTTGATTTTATTAGGGATTGCTTGATCCATACATTCCTGGAGGTGCTCGTAGAAGGCATTTGTAAGGGTTTCAGCAGCGTGGGTTGTGGTTTCCACTGGCTCGGGGCCTTGAAGGATACCACTCCAGTCTTAAGAAGTGTGAAGTTTGCTTTTGAGAAGTTCTTCACTGTGGTCTTTTGCTGGGGTGGGGGCGGGATGTGGATCTCCAGTGAGATTAATTTATGGTCTGATCTCACCAATGAGGGATATACTTCCGGTGTGGAGCATTTTGTCCCCATGTTTGTGATGATCAGGTCTAGTATATTTTCTCCTCTTGTGGGAATGGTGACTAGTTGTTCCATAGCATTTGAGTTTATGAACTCAAGGAACCTTTGGGCTAGGGTGTTGGGGCTTGAGTAATGTTCCCAGTCTATGTTTGGGTAGTTGAAGTCACCCAATATGATAGTGTTTGGAGAGACATTTATACTCTCCAGTGTCTTCAGGAAGGCTGTGTGGGTTTCCTGAGTTTGAGAAGGTGGTCTGTAGCATGTTACAAACTGTAGGGCAGTTTTACCTATGGTTAATTGCACCTGGATGGTCTCCAATGCTTCGTGCATTGCCACTAACCTGGAGGTGTGGGTATCCTTTATGAATATGGATACTCCCCCTCCTTTTGTAGTTCGGTCCAGATTTTGGGGCCGGAATGCATGATATGAGGTATAACCTGATAGTGCTGGGGTGCTCTCAGGAGCCTTGAACCAGGTTTCAGTCACAGCACAAACATCGATGTTCTCCATACTGAGGAGGGCTTCGAGGGCGTGCATCTTGAGGTTTAGACTTCTGGCATTGAGCAGTATTACCCTTAGTTTTTCTCCATTTTAGTTTTCTAGGGTAGGTTTATCATTTGAGCCTTGCCTAAAAAGGCACTGTGGGGTGGCAAGAGCCTTTGCCAATATCCGGAAGCCCAGCGGTGACAAGTGCAAGCCATCCCTTGTGAAGCAGCGTGGCTTGTCAAGCATGTCATCCCAGGCAGACAGACATTGGATCCCCTTAGAATGACACCAGTAATTAAGCCAATTATTAAAGCTGATCATTTTGTCTCTGTATTGTGGCATCATTCTTGGTGAGGGTAGGATACTGCTCAGGGTCAGGGTCATACCGGCCTGGGCTACATAATCTGAGAGCTCCTCTATGTCTCTTTTCATGTAGTCCAGGGAGGTACGTCTCAGGTCGTTCACACCGGCATGGACAATGACTGAGTCATACTTGTACTTGCTGTGGAGTGACCTGAGTGCTTGTGTTATGTGGCGGATTCTAGCGCCTGACAGGCAGCTAACTGTGATCTTTTCCTTGTTCAGTTTGGTGAGTGGGACGTCAGTGTGTCTGACTATGGAGTCACCTATAACAAGTGTGTCTGGCATTGTGTTTGGCCTTAAGGGCTGTGACTGTTTAGCACACTGACTTTGTGGTTACAAGGTTTTGCTTTATTTTAAGCCATGGCTTTTCTTAAAACCTTAGCAAATATGATTTTACATAACCACAGAACCACTACAGCAAGAACAAAACATACCAAGCAATTACAAAATAAAAATATTTCAGGTCTGACAATTATAAAATATTCATACTGCCAGTGTACACTAGAAAGATAAAGACCTGACAATGACCTAGGACACCTAAGTTCAGTTGCAACTAAGGTACTCAATGGTTCAGACTTTGATAATGTATCTGCCCATTCTAGGGTGATAGGAATGGTGATTCCAACTGGTTTGCACTACTGCTGTACTGAAACAACAGCTATTGAAGGGTAGGAGCATATTAAAATGAGAAGAGCTGGTGCAGAAAGAACATGGGTGTGTCCCCCAAAGCTAGAGTTGGTAGCTCTTGTTGGTACATGTGGAACAGCATGCAGTCATGAACAAAATGGCACAGACAGTCCTCCCAGTGACACATCTGTTTACATTGCTATTGGGGATGTGTATAGCCATTTACAGTAAAACTGACCTCATACCCAGAATTATAGTCAGGGTAGGACCAATCGTGATGTCTGCCTATATGATGTCCCCTTAGGTGGCTTTCACTCCATTGAATTTGGGGATTTCCCCACCACTAGAGAAAAGATGGGCATTTGGAAGAGCCTTGATAGTCTATGGATTGAGCGGAAACAGTATACAAAAAAATCCTACCATCTACCTAAGAGAATGACAGTAATATTTTATCTACACTGAATAACTTTTTGGTATTTTATATAGTTAACACCTAAACTATATATTAGAGATACCATATTTGTACTTGACAATGAAGCATGTTTTCTTGCAAGTTTACCAATCCATCTAAAATCTTGTGAACACAAATTTAGGAGAAAGGCCCTGGGCCTGCACTATGTACCAAACACCCTCAGCTCTTCAAGTAAAAAGCAAAAAAAAAAAAAAAAAAAAAAAAAAAAGATTGGCTTTATACAGTTTCATCTGTCTTTTGAACTGTTGCAAACTTTTTGCTAAAAATGTAGCAAACAGTTGCTACAGTCTCTACCATGCCTGTATGGAGTGCTTATGCTTTAGTTAAAAAAAATATCTTCTTTTTAAATTGAAGAAAACTGCTTGCTACAAATGTATACCCTTCCTGCATGGAATGCTATGGTGCTCATATTTTGGTTTAAAAAATAATCTTTTTAAACTGTAGCAAACTGCTTGATTCAGGTGTATCCCTTGTCTTCATGGAGGACTATGATGCTCATGTTTTAAAGGAGAGATATCTATACCAAGCGATTGCAGCCCCCCAAACATCTCCAACGCCCAAGTGAGAACTGCTCTCTCCAAAGCAAAAAACACAGCATCCATGGGACCTGATGGTGTCCCCAGCTGTGTGCTCCACGAACTCAACGAGGAATTAAACCCACAGCTAGGACAGCTGTTTAATCATAGTCTCACCTCTGGATACGTACCCAGGGAGTGGCGCACTGCAACTGTGGTCCCACTTCACAAAGGCGGTGCCTCCACCGACCCTGGAAATTACCGGCCATTAGCTTGACAAGCCTTATCTGCAAAGCCATGGAGAGGATCATAATGGACCTCATAAATAAAGACATAGGAATTTGCAGACTTTGGATCCATCCCAGTTTGGCTTTGTCAAAGGCAGATCATGCCTTCTAAACTTGGTTGACTTTTTCAAACAGTCACCAAAGCCATTGATGAGGAAAGGCAGTCCATACAGCCTACCTCGATCTGGCGAAGGCCTTGATACAATACCCCACTCGGGTATCATTGAAAAACTCATCAGCTTAAATGTTAACCCATACATCACAAGATGGGTTGCAAACTGGCTGAGTGACAGAACCCACAGGGTCAGAGTTGCTGGCGCCATGTCAGACTCAAAGCCTGTCACAAGTGGTATACCACAGGGCTCAGTCCTGGGCCCACTCTTGTTTGGCATCTACTTTTCCAAGTACAAGCAAACACAGGAGGGTTATGGCTGACAAAGTTTGCAGATGACTGCAAACTGGCCATAGTAGAAAACACATCTGACACAGATATCCTTCAGAAGGGTCTCACAGAAACGGATAACTGGTGCCAGAGCCATGGCCTAAAGTTAAATGCCAAAAATGCATAGTCATACCTTCGAAAAACAAGGTTACCCCTAGCTACCAAATAGGTGGCAATCCACTGAGCACAGAAGAAGTTATCAGGGACCTGGGGACCCAGGTTGATAGTAGTCTGTCATTCGTCACCCATGTAGCTAAAGTAGTTAGGAAGACCTTCTACATTGCCCACCTTATCATGAAGGGATTCTCATCTAGATCAAGGGAGGTCATAGTCTCCCTATACTCATCACTCATCAGACCAATGATTGAGTACAATGCCCCATTCGGAATGTATCTGACCCGACACTTGCAGCAGCTGGAGAGGCCACAAAAGTTCCTCACCAAAAGGATAAAGGGTCTCAAACATCTGTCCTATGCTGCCCGACTGAAAGAACTCCAGCTCTATTCAGTCGCCGCTTGCTCAGAGGTGACCTTTGCCTAACATACAAGGCCATGTCAAACCCAGATTTGATGAATATGCTTCACCTCAAAAAATCTAGATCCGTCAGAGCCACAAGGGCGGAGACTTAAACCTCGACACGGCTATTAATAGGACGTGCTGGAGGGATAGATTCATCACCCAAAGACTCCCTATGCTGTGGAATAAAATCCCGGTATATGTGAGGCAGAGCACCTCGCTGGCCTTGTTCAAGAGAAATCTTGACCAATGGATGGGAGATCGCAGATATACCCCAGGGATTACCTCAGTGTCACTGCTCAACAGAGGCACAGCAAAATAATGGGTATAGTTCCCCATACTAAAGGGGTGGCGTAAGCCACAAAACTATGGGCTAGGCTTGTAAATGCCCTCGGGCAGATAGCCTAGTATGAATCTATGAACCTATGAACCTATAAGAAAGATTGGAATCATCTGATCATGCTCCCAAACACTTTGTGCCCAGGGCAGTTTGCCCTCTTGCCCTGACCCAGCTATGTTACTGGAGTAAGGCCTATGGATAAGCTAAAGTTCAACATATGTGTTTAATCTTCATTACAGAATGGGTAACCTGTATATGACCACCAGAACTGGAGAATGAATGTTCTCCCGAAGGGTGTTAATGTATAGGTAATGGCCACTTAAAAAAATCTGCTGCTTCATGAGAGCATATTAAACTGCCGTGAGGCTTGGAGAGAAACTAAAAAAAACAAAACAATTTTTATTATTGATAAACAGCATTTTGCTGTTTAGTGCGCATAAAGTTGAAATGAAAAATAAATAAATAAAAAGAAAAGCAAGCATATGTGTGTGCGAATGAGTGTGTATGTATATTTCTCTCTGTGTAAAAGAGGCTGTGTGTGCTTGTATGCGTGAATGCATAAGTGAGAGAGAAAGAGCTCTGACTGCAGCAGGCAGTCCATCTACATGGAGGTACAAAATGTCTGGCACTACTGACTGACTTTAATCCTCAGTGGTTTACCAGTAAATAATTACCAGTGCAGCACTATGTTCAAAATTAGGGATAGTAAAGGGAGAGAGGTGGGAGGGAGTGGAGGGAGGGCATTACAACTTGCTTTCTATTTTTTTTTTTTACATCTACATCATGAATGGATGGATTTGAGAATGAAAGTGTTTGTGATTGCTATGTGTATGTGTGTTTGCATGGCTATGCATGAATGTGAGTTTGAATGTGTTTGATTTAAGTATATGTGTTGTGAGTATTTTTCTCTTCATATCTGTATGCATTTCTTAGTGTATGTTTCTATATGTATGTGAGTATGTCCCTGCATGCTGCTGAATGTGTGTGTGTGTGTGTGTGTGTGTGTGTGTGTGTGTGTGTGTGTGTGTGTGTGTGTGTGTGTGTGTGTGTATGTGTGTGTGTGTGTGTGTGTGTGTGTGTGTGTGTGTGTGTGTGTGTGTGTGTGTGTGTGTGTGTGTGTGTCTCCGGACAATGAAAGTTACATGACTTATATTTTGAATACAGAATATTTCCTCCAACATATATAATACAAGTTTGTAACCTTAATAATAATTCACTCCTTCGCAGTGACATAAGCAGCCATGGGGTGATTTTAACATAAGCAGGCATGGGGTGATTTTCTGCATGGAATTCACTCCTTCGCAGTAACATAAGCAGGCATGGGGTGAGTTTCTGCATGGAATTCACTCCTTTGCAGTAACATAAGCAGACATGGGGTGATTTTCTGCATGGCATTCACTCCTTCGCAGTAACATAAGCAGGCATGGGGTGATTTTCCGCATGGAATTCACTCCTTTGCAGTAACATAAGCAGGCATGGGGTGATTTTCTGCATGGAATTCACTCCTTCGCAGTAACATAAGTAGGCATGGGGTGATTTTCTGCATGGAATTCACTCCTTCGCAGTAACATAAGCAGGCATGGGGTGATTTTCTCCATGGAATTCACTCCTTCGCAGTAACATAAGCAGGCATGGGGTGATTTTCTGCATGGAATTCACTCCTTTGCAGTAACATAAGCAGGCATGGGGTGATTTTCTGCATGGAATTCACTCCTTCGCAGTAACATAAGCAGGCATGGGGTGATTTTCTGCATGGAATTCACTCCTTCGCAGTAACATAAGCAGGCATGGGGTGATTTTCTGCATGGAATTCACTCCTTTGCAGTAACATTAGCAGGCATGGGGTGATTTTCTGCATGAAATTCACTCCTTCCCAGTAACATAAGCAGGTATGGGGTGATTTTCTGCATGGAATTCACTCCTTCGCAGTAACATAAGTAGGCATGGGGTGATTTTCTGCATGGAATTCACTCCTTCGCAGTACCATAAGCAGACATGGAATGATTTTTTGCATGGAAGTCACTCCTTTGCAGTAACATAAACAGACATGGGGGGATTTTCTGCATGGAATTCACTCCTTCACAGTAACATAAGCAGGCATGGGGTGATTTTCTCTATGGAATTCACTCCTTCGCAGTAACATAAACAGGCATGGGGTGATTTTCTGCATGGAATTCACTCCTTTGCAGTAACATAAGCAGGCATGGAGTGATTTTCTGCATGGAATTCACTCCTTCGCAATAACATAAGCAGACATGGGGTGATTTTCTGCATGGAATTCACTCCTTCGCAGTAACATAAGCAGACATGGGGTGATTTTCTGCATGGAATTCACTCCTTCGCAGTAACATAAGCAGGCATGGGGTGATTTTCTGCATGGAATTCACTCGTTCGCAGTAACATAAGCAGGCATGGGGTGATTTTCTGCATGGAATTCACTCCTTCGCAGTAACATAAGCAGGCATGGGGTGATTTTCTGCATGGAATTCACTCCTTTGCAGCAACATAAGCAGGCATGGGGTGATTTTCTGCATGGAATTCACTCCTTCGCAGTAACATAAGCAGGCATGGGGTAATTTTTTGCATGGAATTCACTCCTTTGCAGTAACATAAGCAGGCATGGGGTGATTTTCTGCATTCTTCATAATGTGCAGTGGTGTTTACTTGGCTCTTAGTGCTGCTTTGCTAGCCATTTTGCATGAATTTAACTTATTTATACAACATTGGTAGCAATTACCCAGTAGGCCTTTTTAGGCATGACCTTAGTGGAAAAGCCCCACAAACGTGTTAAAAACAAGCTTATCATAGTCTTGTGAAAAGAAGAAAGAAGAGAAACCAAGTTATAAGAAGTTATAGTTTTCATAACTATTTTTTATTTATTAACCGTCAAGACACAACCATTTTCTGACCATCAAGACTCCTCTTTGTGAGGTATTTTACTGGCCTTTCCACTTTTATGTCTATAGAAATAGAATTAACATATTTAAATTTTCAGGTTTAGATGTATAGTCATGACATTCAGGCATGCTAATGTTATGGGAGGCTTCCCATAATGCATATGCAATGTATGTGCAATACATAGTGATTTATTGCAAATATGTGGAATGTTGTCTAATGCATTATCGGTAGGTGCTTTTTATTACTTTGATATTATATGCTGTTTGCTGACATAACCTAATGAAACACATCGTGTTCGACTTGCATACTGAGGCTGACTTGAATGTTTTGAATATAAGTTGCTTTTCTCATTGTTGCTATTTGTATAGCAGGCAGCAGAAAACTTTTATGTGTGGCAGTGGGTCTTGTTGAATTTTCTGTAGTACATGGCATGTACTGTGTGAGTCTCACTGCTCTTACAGTGTTGGTGTGTTAAACACTACCTTACATACAATTTCTGTTATTGGTGTGCCACAAGCCAGTCACAGTTTTGCTGTATGTCTGACATGTTGCATGTATGTTCATGATTATCATTACAATTTCTTAACTGTGCAAATGCATATGTAAGCAGAATGTAAATGTTGGCAATGACAGTGATATGTTTCTCGGGAGAACGTTATGCGTGTGTGTCATATACATAATTACATGCTGTTGCTCTGCTTGTCACTATGTTCAGCTGTTTGAAAGCTTTCATATTCCATTCTGATTATATAATGTTGTGATGTCACCCATTAACCGTGTTGCAATGCCTATATAGGTTCAGAGTACCATTGATTGTTAATCTTACACTACATTTTTAACATACATATTTTAACCATGGTATGGAAACATTATACATTAGTTGCACGTACTGATGAGTTATAGTGGAAATTAAGATGTTGTACTGACAACTCAACATAAATGTGTGAGGCACACATTGAGTAAAGAATATGGGTCATAGTCTGAAAGAGTTACTCTCAGAATTTGTGGCTGATACTGGTGGAGGCCTGTCTGGTAACATGCTTACATCATGAGCAGCATCTTCAAAGGTTTGGTGTCAGTGTCAGTGTTAGAGTCAACCTCAATGTCAGTGTTGCATGCTAGAATGGTATGGCCTACCATGCTTGTCTTGAAAATTACTAATGTACGTCTCTGCATGCTCTGCATATGTGTGTTTTACATTCATACAGAAGACTGATACATCAGTAATTGCACAAGTAATAACAGAAGTATGTCTGATAAAATGAGCATCACATGCCATATAATGTACCAGACTAACTTAATGACAATGCTTGATGCGTGCACTGACCCATTCATGGCCTTTTCTTTATATTAGCAGTATATGTCTATTATGAGATTTAGAATGTTGCATAATTGTGACATTACTGACATTACACTTATTATTATGCATTTGTGTCTTTTGTTATACAACATAAGAATAAACCTTATGGGTTGGATCTGTTAACAGTTACGTGTCACAATAAATGTACCATATTATGATGTAAATTGGGCAAACATTTCAGATATCCTGTTTCATACATTTTGATGTTGTTACGTGCATATCATATAATCTCTTTACAGTTATTTTGGTGGATGTCTGACATTACATTAATACATAGTTGATTCAGATGTCTACCTTTAAGGCTGACTGATGTGTGACACATGTCAGTACATACTGTGAAGCAGAAGATAGATGTAGTAATATAAGATGACTTGCCATATCCATTATATCCACATCAGATCAGCACCGTTAGAGTGATTTTCTTTCCTGGACCTTCATAATGCTTCAGTAACAATTTATTATGCATTGTGTAATCTCTTTTGTTTGTTATGCTGTGCATATGTCTATCACTACTGCCATGGTTTTTAACAGACCTGTGATAGCAACACATTACACAGGATTACACAATGTACATGATGTCTGCCTATATACCTTTGACGTGGTGTCTGTATTTGACATACAGATCTCATTTCTCCTGTGTTTGTGGTGTGTATAGCTATTTACTTATGTATTTATTTATTTATTACACAGCCACATTGATCTTTTGCTGTGGTACTGCTGTTTGGCACTGTGCTTGGAGGTGTGCCTTTCACATGCAGGGTTGGAGGTTCTAGTCTACATCTGCATTTACTTACCTGCATTTGCTAATCCTTGCTGTTGCTTGGCTTACACTTACACTGCTGACAGCCTAATGAGTGATTAGGTTTGATAAACATCATGTACTGCAATGATGGCACTTCCCATTTAGTGTTCTGCAACGCACCCATCATTAGTCACACTCATTCTGCTATAACTATCACAGAGATTGCAACTTCTTAGCAATTAATTGTGCATTGGTACATATGTATTTTTTCATTGCACCATATCTGGTGTGCATGCTTACCCTGTTTGCCATTTTACTTCACCTGTATTGCATGGTGTTTGCTATTTGTGTACCTCACCTATCTTTTATGTGTATTTCCAACCTTTGTCATGCCTTGTGATATTTGATATATGTTTATATATGCTGTTTTGTCCACCCCCTCTTTCTGCATCTTTTCCATGCACTCGTTTCTTCTTCAAAAAAAAAAAAAAAAATAGGGACTATTCCACTCTCCAAAAATTGTCAATGCCCCTCTGACTCTCCCTCTGACCTTTCTATTCCATCTTACCTTTTGTATACCCCTCTTCTTCATCCTCACCCCACATATGCTTTCTGTCATCCTGTTTTCTTGAGTGTATGCCTTGCTTGTGTTCCCCCCACACATGTCCCACACCTATTTTTAGGTACTGCTAGCCATGGTAAAGTGGCCAGGATTGCCCTTCATCTTACTTAATTAATTTTTATTAGAAATATTGCGCAATATGCTGGATACTGCGAATTCTGATGGGTGTATTTATATATGTCCATGTACATGCTACAATGCTATCCATAAGTGGTTGCAGGCACATGTCACTTTTCAGAGATAATGGCTCATGCACATTTGTCTTCATTTAGTACTTTCTACATATTAATGGAAGTTGCATTGGGCTTGTATACCTTCCATAGAAGCACATTGGTAATGCGCATACATATATTACTATATGAATGGGTTTTCCAGGAATACATATTTGACATGAGTGACTGTGGTTTTACTGATGTTGCTGGTTATGCCTGTCTTGTCCTGGTGGTTTTCACTCTGTAGACTGGGATATATTGGCATATTACTTGGCTAGGCACAGATCTTAAGCAGAACTCAGCACAATCCACCAGGTTCTGCAGACTTGATGGAATCTGACCCCATGATTTTTTTATGTTTTTAAAAGACTATGTGTATGCTCTTTAATTACATAATTTTTATTTTTAATATTAGCATTTAATATCCAGTTAAGTTTTGAAACATTACATATAGTACTGACCTTGAAAAATGAATCCAAAGATCTGCAAGAGGTGCATTTCTTGTTCTTCTGAATACAAGCTGACCATATTGAGATATTGATGTGGGGATTTTGTATAGGCTTGCATAAATACTTAATAATGCACATACCTTTTAAAAGGTTTACTTTGTGTGGAAAATCCACAACTACAGGATGGTAATGGTAAGAGAAAAAAATTCTTAGTGCTTTTCCTAAATCACAGCAGTCAAGATGTCATGTATATTGATATTGTTTCACTTTTTAAGTGGCATAGTTTAAATGTCTATGTTAATCTTAATAATTCATGTAATTATTGTGTTAGTATTTATGCAGATTCTGTAGAAGGTGATTGCAGCCATAAAATTAAAGGATGCTTGCTTTTTGGATGGAAAAGTGTGGCACCTCCAGATAGGATTTTGAAGAGCAAAGATGTTACATTGTCAGCAAAGGTCTGAATAGTTAAAGCTATGGTTTTGCAGTAGTAACACATGGCTATGAATGTTGGAGTATAAGTAAGTCTGTGCACCAGAAAATCAAGGATTTTGTATTGCAGTGTTGGAGAAACATTTTGAGAAATCTATAGACTGCAAGAGGATTGAACCAGTCAATATTTAAGGAAACAAATTCAGATGGTTCACTGGAAGGCCTAATAGTAAAAATGAAAACTCAAATATTTTGGCCACGTAACGTGAAAACAGGATTCACTGGAGAGGACACTAATGCTGTAAAACACTGAGGGAAAAAGAAGAAGGGGTGGACAAGGATAAGATGGAGGGACAGTACTACTGATATAATGAAAATTAAATTGCACGAATTTAAAGAAGCAACTCTTGACAGACAGGTCTGGTGTACTAAAGTCCTTGAGGTTATAAACAGTTGGACTCTAAGAAGTGACTATACTATAACACATCAACTCTATGTTAAAGCATTATTGGGTCTGTCCTAAAAAATATTTACTTTGTGTAGTGAATAATCTTAGCTGGTTAGTAAATTTAAACAACTCAACTAAGCTTCTGAAGTAAGAAAATGGGATAGAATGCTAAAGACAGTCCCCTGGATTTACGAAGCCCTATATAGCGTGCAGGATTAGTTTAAGGACTATTTTTGGCAATATGGTCGACGTGCGATCCAGGAATGAGCACCCGGGACGTGCACGTGAGCTCTTTGGCTAATCCTGCACAGACCGAGCTCCTGTATGCAAATTACCCTCATTTGCAGGTGAAAACCATGCAAATGAAGGTAATTTGTGATCCAGGAAGTAGGCAGCTGTCAGTGCAGGATGAGTGCAGTCTGCAGAAATGTACTCGGTTAGTAACCGAGTAAATTTCTGCAAACTACAAAACGGAGCTATGACAGCTCCAGATAAAGGCTGCATATCATTGATGAAGCATGCCAATGGCCAAGTAGAAGGCCATTGGCATTGCAAAATGTGTAAATAATAAAAAAAACCCCAACTTTTAAGTTTATTTCGCTGATCTTGCCTGTTTAAGCGTAGGACAGCGGTGTGCAAATGGGATCGGGGGGAAAATAATAAAACAGATCTAAAATAAGCATTCTAACTAAAAGCAGTATTCTGCCATGCAAGTCAAAGGCAGGCATAAGACAACCTGGCCAGTGAGTAATGGTTGTTAAGGGGGGAGGTTCAGTGTGGGACATGTAACTATGCATTAGCAGGCAATCCTATGCAAATGAAGGGAAGGATAGTGAATCCTAGATTTCCCCAGGGTGTGAGGCAGGTCCCAAGAGTGTAAGAGTGTAAGAGTATAAATAGCTGGGTGCAAGACTAGGATATAGGTGACATCATGGGGGTGTGTGTCAGGCATACTGTAAGTGCATTGGAGCCCTGTGGCTCGGGACTGCTCCTAGCTTAGCACAGCAAAGCTAGAGGTCTGTTCAAACTGCCTAGCACTCCTTACAAAGTGTAAGCAGGTGTGCGTGCTGCGCACCGGGTTTCACAGGAAGAAAAAGGAAGTTAAACCAGGAAATAGCAGCTCTGTGCAAATTTGAGCACTCTGTTTGTGCGGCGCGCACACAGGCTTAAACAGGGAGGCAATGGGAAGGGAAAACAGCAGTAGGAAGGTAATCAAGGAGAACTAGCTGAGCTGCCATGTGAAATGTATCAGAAACAGCTAATTACACAGGCAGCAAACCAGCACAGCCTAGAACACCACTATAAACCAAGCAAACACCTTCCCCCCTGGGTTTTCCACACTCTATACCACCAGTGTATACAAGCGGGGACATTTAAAAAAACAAACCTACAAAATGAGAAGGGCTGCAGCAGACAACATAGAACAACATGTGCAAGAGGCTGAGGGTGGTGCGGTTTAGAATGCTGCCAAACAACCCACAGTGAGGAGACAGAGAAGAGTGTACAGACCCCAGGGTAATCTACCAGGGGCTACATGAGCTGGAGATAGTGGAGCACTATAGTGTGGACAGAGACCTCCTACAGCAAATCATTGAGCTGTGCAGGCCACACCTGACACACCACATTGGCCGAGGGGAACCCATCCCAGTGGATACAAAGGTATGTCTAGTCCTAGGTATACTAGCCACAGGTACCTCCCACAGCACAACTGGGGATATCATGGGCATCGCACAGGCATCAGCATCCAGACCATTCCACCAGTTCCTCGATGCCATGTCAGCACATGCCAGTGAGCACGTATATTTCCTCAACACACGTGAGGTGTTGACCAGCAATATGAGTCTCTTCCACCAAATAGCAGACTACTCTGGGGTAGTGGATGCTATAGACTGCATTCACTTATTCATCAAAGCACCACCCGGTGAGCAGGGTAGGGCCTACATCAACCACAGGGGCATCCCCTCAATCAACTGCCAGGTTGTATGTGATGCCCAGGGCATTATACTGAATGTGTGTGCTGGCTGCCCTGGAAGCTATGACAATTCACACATATGGCATCTGAAGCAGCTGTACCACAGATTTGCCAATGTGGACATCCCCTACGGTCACCTAGTGGGGGATGCTAGGTACCCACTGGAGCCATGGCTGATGACACTCATCAGAAATGCACACACACCTGAACAACAACGCCATAATGAAGCACATGCACAGGCCAGACATATAATAGAGCATGTATCTGGGATGCTCAGGTCACGGTTCCATTGTCTGGACACATCCGGTGGAGCCCTGCAGTATTCACCAGCTACATGTACCCAAATTGTTATGGTATGTGCTATGCTACACAATATGATCCTGCGGAAACAGCTGCAGCAGGAACAGCATGGGGCAGGGCCACACAACCCCCCACCAATGTCAAGGCCTGTACAGGTACAGAGTGACTCAGAGGAGGAACAACCTGAGCCTGCCCCAGTAGGCAGAAGGGGGTGTGTCCAGTATGCCTTGGCCTTGGCAAAGAGGCAATGCATAGCATATGCACTGACACAGTAGGAACCCAGGGAATGACACCTCTCTCTGACTTTCACAGACAGTAAAATGGATGCCAGACATGACAATACCTGTGCCCAACCATGTGTAGGGAGTGTACTATGTGCATCCGACATAGGCAGCCCTCCAGCACCATCTCAAGTCCTGCACACCCTCAAGGTAAGTCAATCAACCTACCAATTGCCAAATGAAGTAGAATGTGTTTTTACCTTTAGCTATGGTATGGATGTGAACATGCAAGGGAACTGGGTGGCCGAATGTCAAGGCAGCAGACAGTAGACATCCATAGTGGCATCATGACATCTGTAACACATACTGGAGTCACCATAGTAGCCAGTACTACACTGGGTGACAAAATCCATTGCAGGAAATGGCCTGAGCAACATGGATGTCCATAAGAGCCACACATGCCAGTCAGGAAGGTTCACATACCCAACAACAGTCTCAGTCAGCAGGCCAGGTGAAAACTAACACAAACAAATGCTGTACTATGGCCTCTGAATGTGCCCAATGGGTAACCCCTCCCCCAGGCCTACACAGACAGACCACAGCAGGCCAGGCAGTCAGATGCAAGTTGTGAAGGCTAGATAGTCAAAAACTAATATGTAGGCAAACAAAGCTCTGTAGTACAGTGGTAAGCCTCTAGCCAGCAGGATAAGTAAGACTACAGTCCTAGCAAATGTGTGCAAGTGTCATGTGCGCCCACCCCATCCAACATACACTTATAGTAACAGTCAGGGATGCACCCCCCCTACTCCTGTATAGAACAGTAGAAACAGTCAGGTGTCCCCCCCGCTATGCAGAAATGTAGCAACAGTCAATGCCAAATGAACGATGGATACCCTGCAGACACAGCATGCTATCTGTCAGTGTACGGTACAAAGGTCAGCACGGCAGTGCAAACTACCTGTATGTAATCCACACATGCAACACAGATGGCCATACTGGGCATGCTCACACACTTAAACACATGAAGGCCATGTCTGCAAACACCTGTGGAGCAGACATATCTGGCAGTCACAGTTCTCAGTGCAGACACATGTCAGTATGCACCACTCCTGCCTTGCACACACAGTGGGTAGGAATACAGATAAATATGTAAGGACAACACACAATAATAAGCCACAGATACATGGGCATAGATGTGTGGAAGAGGGTGTCTGTGACAAGGAGCAATGTGGGCCTGTCCCAACCGGCACACAGCCAAAGGGCCCCAACACATGTGGTGCACTTGCCAGCTGTGCAACAAGACTGTACAAGGAAGTAGCCATCTAGTAGCTGTATACATGTACCTGTGACATATGACTCCATGTGTGCCCGCATGTGGCACGTCAACCCCTACATGAATGGGGTATGACCCATGCACACACTGCCCTCCCCATGGCAGTAGTATAATAAGCCTGCTGAGGTCATCTAATGTGAATTACACCTTTGGGAGAGCTATCGCTCAGTAATATGCATGGAGCATCCCATACCTGTGTACTGCTGTATTGATAGACTAGTTAGGTAGTAATACTAACTCCAGACCTGTCAATTGTGTGAGTGTGTGTTTGTGTGTGTGCCTGTCTGTCTCTGAATGTGTAGACAGAAATGCTTGTTAGGCTACTCACACTCCGCACAATACACATACTCTACTTTGGCAAAGCTGCTGCTGTCACTCACCTAGAAATACACCTCTGGGAAAGTGATAGGCCAGTAATTGCTGTAGCGTGTTCTGTAAGGGTGTACTGATGTAATGTGATACACAATTAAGTGGGTGTTCGAACCCCAGACCTAGTGTGTGTGTGTGTGTGTGTGTGTGTGTGTGTGTGTGTGTGTGTGTGTGTTTGTGTGTGCATCTGTGTGTGCCTGACTGAGTAGAGAGCAATACTTTTTAGGCTAGTCACACTCCATACAATACATGTACTCCACTTTGGCAAGGCTGCTGATGTCACTCACCTAGAAATACACATCTGGGAAAGTGATAAGCCAATAATCGCCATAGTGCATTCTGTAACTGCATATCGCTGTAGTGTGTTTAGAATGGTGGTAGGGTTCCATCTCCATTCATGGCAGTTTTGGATGTTTTGTGAGTGTTTCAGTGTCAGTGTATGAAGCAATGCATTATAAGCTACTCACTCACAGTACATTACAAATGCCCTATTTTGGTAATCGTGCTGATGTCATTAATTGTGAAATACACCTTTGGAGAAGATGTACTTCAGTAATGTCCATGGAGCATACTATAACTGCGTAATGTAGTAAACGAGTTAGGTAGGGGTTCTACTCCCAGACAAGGCAAGTGTGTGTGTGTGTGTGTGTGTGTGTGTGTGTGTGTGTGTGTGTGTGTGTGTGTGTGTGTGTGTGTGTGTGTGTGTATTTGTAACTCATATCCTGTGTTGAAGTGGTTGTGAGTGTGTGACACCTGTGGGCAATGTGGAGGGGTTTTGCTTATTTCATTTATGGTGGCCCTACTATACATCACAATGTTAACCATACAGGGATAACAGATGCAAATAGATGAGAGGCTGGGGTGCAAAGCCATACCCACACATGTGGCGTCAAGGCCAGCCAATCACAGGTAGCAACCCCACTGTGCCTTCACATGTGACTCACAATGGTCATACCATGCCTGACAACATGCCCTGTATGGACAGATGACACTGGCATCAGGGAATGCTGTCAGCATGCTATCAATGTAGGTATTGGGTAATCCCTGTCACAGGTGGGCAAGACTGGCACATCTGATGATAACCTGTGTTCACAGCATGGGCCAGACACCCCAGGTACAGTTCCACATGTCACTGTACATGCATGTGAGAGGTGTGCACATCCTAGACACCATCCAAGTCATGGACTAGGAAACACATACATGGCAAGTGATGCACAGCATTGGACACACACAATAGTCACCCAGGTGACTGGCTGAGGGATGCAATACCCACCTGTGTAAGCAAATGCAGAAGCTATAGGCCTGAGCCACAATGCAGACCATTGTCATGTGGTCTGATGCCAAGATATACCCATTGCCTACCCTTGTATAGCCTGCTGGCACTGTTGACCACCACACACCCATGCAGACATGCACCCATGCATGTCCAAACTGGCAACCTGTGTGTTCGTGTGTGTGTTGTATGGTGTGTATGTCCACATCCACGCACACACAACACTCCCCAGGGCACAGTGAAGCATGCTGCCTGATGTCTGACACTCCCTCATACACACTGCCCATATGACCTCCGTATGACCCATGTGGTGCATGTGTTCCCTGCACATTGACATGTTGTGGCAATCCCACTAGTGATGATTTCATAGGTTCATAGGTTCATAGGTAGGTACTAAGCTATTGGCCCTCGGGCCTGTATAAGCCTAGCCCAAAAATGTACCCTGGCTTTTGCCACCCAAGAAAATTATTTTCCTGTGCCCCTGTCGAGCAGAGCCACAGAAGTGATCCCTGGGGTGAATTTCCCATTTCTCATCCAATCATCAAGATTTTTCATGAAGAGTGCTAATGAGGAGCTCTGTTTGACATAGATAAGTAGTTTGTTCCAGAGTATGGGAAGTCTCTGGGACAGGAATCTGTCCCTCCAGCATGTTCTGTTTATTGTTGTGACAAGGTTTAGGTCCCTAGAGCGTGTAGCTTGGAGGGATTGGGATTTCTTTAAGTGGAGCATGTCCAACAGCTCTGGGTTTGACATACCTTTGTATGTTAGGCAGAGATCGCCCCTGAGTAGGAGATATGTGAGGGAGTAAAGCTGCAGTTTTTTTAGACGGTCTGCGTAGGTCATCTGTTTGAGGCCAGTAATCCTCTTTGTGGGGTATTTCTGTGGTCTTTCCAGTTGTTGTAGATGTCTTGTGAGGTTCATACCAAAAGGGGAGTTGTACTCTATAATGGGTCTAATGAGTGATGAGTAGAGGGGAACAGTGACCTCTTTTTTTCTGGATGAGAATCCTTTTGTGATGAGATGATCCACGTAGAAGGATTTCCTGACCACTGTGGCGATGTGATTATCAAAGGAGAGACTACTGTCCACCTGTGTCCCAAGGTCTCATCACATTTTCAACATTAAGTAGACTACCAGCTATGTGGTAGTTCATGGGTACAGAGTTTTTACCAAAGGGGATGACAATACACTTTTTAGCATTGAGCTTTAGGCCATGGCTTTGACACCAGGTATCTCTCTCAGTGAGGCCTTTTTGTAGTTTGTCCACATCGTTAGGAGTTGCGATTATGGCTCCTAGTTTGCAGTCATCTGCAAACTTTGTTAGCCAAAGACCTTCTGTGTTAGCCTGCACTTCAGAGAAGTAGATACCAAACAGGAGAGGACCCAGGACTGAACCCTGTGGTACTCCACTTGTCACTGGTCTGAAGTCAGATTTTGAATCCGCTACTTTCACAGTGTGGGTTCTGTCCATGAGCCAGTTGCACTCCTGGTCCTGCCAAGTGTGTTAATGTGTGTGCGTCCCTGTGTGAGTGTGCCTGGGTTGACGCTGGCATGTGTTCATGCAGACAGGCACGTGTACCTCACCTACTGTATATCTACCATATCCCTGTTGCAGGTATCACTCACCATCACATATATGTTCTGAGTGCTCCCCACCAGATAACCCATGTGGCACATCCAATAACTGCATCAAACTGTGATAGCACTACATAGCTGTTGGGGGTTTGATACCCTGTGCTGGTAGGTGTGTAACACAAACATGCTTTAGTTTTACCCTCCCACCCCTCCCTGACATGTATTTGCCTCTGTCTGCCTCCCCCACTCCCTCTCTGGCAGATGTAGAGGCCCACACCTGCTCTGCTTAGGCAGCAGCATGTGTATTTTAAGTGATGCTCATGACCAACTGATGGCCTCTGCATGAATTGCAGCTGATTTCATGTGGAACAGCTGTGGTAACATTTCCATAGCCAATTGCATGGAAACACACTCCAATACCTGGGAACATCATGGTGGTGTTGGCCCTTGTCTGTCACTGTGAGCAGGAACTAGAACTGTCATTTGGCAAACAGCATCTCAGATGGGTTGGGGATTTACCTCTAACAACATACACTGTGGAAAGAGGGCAACAAACAGGAGGGGGATGTGCCTGACCTGACTACAGACTGTAAGTGCTGCTATACTGCATATGGAGTAATGTTGGTTTAACAGTGTTTGTGTGAATATGCCTGTCATACATGTCACAATACCTGCCATGTCAGTTCCATGTATATGAGGAATCCCCATCTGCAGGGTCATCTGCAGACTGGGCAGTGTTGTGCCTTTGGTTGCATGTGTTGGTCACGATGCATCTATCTGTGGAATGCAGAAGGTAGTGTGAGGATTGCAGTCTGCTGATGGCGAAGGCCGTGAGAGTTACTGACTACATATCCCTCAATGGACATATGTTGCAACAAACCCCGTTACAATGGTAGATTTATGAGGGTATCACAGCAACATGTCTATACTGGCCCTGTGTATGTGCTGTCAGCCACACCTCTGTCAACCTTTGTACATATGCCGTGCATGAAGTGGTGCATATGTGCTGTACATCGTAAATAGTGTCATCATATCTGATAACAAGCCAGTGATATATCAGATTGCTATACATGTCATGTACAGTAGGGGTTACATTTCATGCCATAACCTTGACATTCTGTGGATGTTTGTACAGTACTGAGGTCTGTATAATGATGGTGAATGTCGGCAGTGTGTGCATTGTTAATATGTACTATGGCCTGTGTACAGGCTGTGCGAGATGTCATTGTTCTAGCTCCTCTTCTATCTGATGTTACATGCTGCCCCACTGTATGGTACCATATTACCGGACATGTTTGTAGGGCCATACACACACATGTCCCATACCACAGACAGCCATCAGACTGAACTGTGTAGCAGCCCGGTATATGTAGGGTCATTCTGTGAGTGGCACATATGAGGATGGTGTAGAACAGATAGTCCATATACTGTACTATTATGCTAGCGTACCATATGTGACTGTGTTCACATTGGTTGTGGTTATGCACTGTCACACAGGTGTATCCTACCCTGTGCTGTGACATGGCTGTTGAGCCTGCTATATATGCAGGCACTGTACAATGATATCCTTAGGATGTCTGTCAGTAGCCAATGGCACACATGTTATGAGCAGATGTCACCTTCCCCACACACCATGTCTGTGAAGACAATCCCAATGACAGTAGCACTAGTCTATTAATATACCTGCTAAACATACCTGACATCCCCTTGCACTATGACTTTGGGACTATGGGGGCTGGGGAAGGGCTACACTCCATGTCCAGGACATATGGTGGAAATATATGGACACATACTTATCCAGATAGCCATAAATATATATCTGAGTATACATGTGTAGTACTTACAATTACCACTGTCATGGCAACCACCCGCTATGAATCCCTACATCATGTGGGCATATTCCCTGTACATTCCCTGTGTGATGGACATCCTTCCTGTGTGTGGGCATCAATGTTACAGACAGCAGGTAGCAATACCTCTTACAGGATAACCTGCACACTCAGGGTAGCCACATATTTGTAGGAGGATCAGGACATACAGACAGACTGTGAGTAGAGTGGTGCTATGCTTTGTATATTACTGGTGTTACAGGGTGTGTGTGTGTACATACTAGCTTACCTTGGAATGCAGTCTGTCTGCATAGCTCACTACTGTGGGCCTATCCTCTAGCTGGCCAGAGATGTGCCTATCATGTGTTGTCTGTCCACCACACAGGTCCTGTGTTGGATATTACACTGCCAGTGTGTGTGTTGCATGCTATCAGTACATGGCTATATCCATTTGTGTCCCTGATGTCTTATTCCTGCATAAGGGTATGTTGCAACACATCCTGTAACACCAGCATGTTCCAGGGTGTGCAACAGCAATATTGCGAGTATGGCCCTGTATTCCTGCCTTTGTCCTCCACATATATGGCAGACTTTGTCCTGCTGTGATACGGTTAGTGGTTTTTAGGTAATGGCCTATCATTAATTACTGCTAGCATTCCTGCTATCATCCCAGTCATAATATGGACTCTCACAATATTTGCTGGTCAGGGTCTATACATGTGACAGATACATTGACATTACCGCAAGTAATGAATGTTCCCCTAGAGCGTGAATACAGGGTGTAATTGGAGGCTGCTGAACTACATCTGATATTGTTGATTCTTACTTATCTTGCAGACAAATCCTTTGTCTACTGTTGTACGAATTGAAGGGCTTGACCTGGACACCATAGTATGTTATATATCCACACTGTCTGCATCTACTGTTTTGTGTGGGCCTTGCATCTATCAGTGGTTATATACATCAAAATTTATGTGCTGTCAGTAATGGCATACATTATTGTATGGTACACAAATAAAGGTTGCCTGTGTATGCATACCTGTGTGTCGTGTCATGTCCTTTGAATTGTGAGTGGGTATATGTGTAATGTAAGTATTTCCTTTGTGGGGCTGGTTGCCACACTACACATGTCACAGGTACCAGTTACAGGGCTTGTGGCTGAGGGATATACATTGCACCCAGTACGTACACACTACTTCTACATATGTATGGCTACTAATACCCTTTGTCTGTGTATATGTGTATGTACTCATATATCTCATATATCTTAAATATATATATATATATATATATATATATATATATATATATACCTGCACATGATTGCCAATGTATAAATGTGTGTGCATATCTGTACCGTTGTAATGTGCACTCCTTCAACATTGTACATTCCCTGTGGTACAGTGGCTTTTCTGCATGATATGTTACAGATATTGCCCTGACATGTACAGGTGACTTGGATTACTGTTGGAGCATTGTAGCTGTGTTGTGGTGGGTCCTGATGTCAAGTACTGCATGTGCTGGATATTGGATTGTACATCATATCCGTTAGGGCTGGGGGGGGAGTACATAGCAGTAATTACCAAGTGTCCCTTATTTGTGCCCCCGCCCTCATTAAATGTACTCATGGTCTGTCATGTTGTACGGAGTGGGCCAGGAGTCCATTCCCATGTTGAAATCATATACACATGTCTATCTGTATATATATATATATATATATATATATATATATATATATATATTTATATATATGTATATCTGCATAATTATATATGTGAAACCCCCATTTATAGAGGGATAGAACTGGACATTGATATAGCTCTAGATATGTATATGTATTCATATATATATATATATATATATATATATGTGTGTGTGTGTGTGTGTGTGTGTGTGTGTGTATGTATGTAGATATATATATATATATATATATATATATATATATATACAGATATATACACTGAACATATATATCTATGTACAATTGCTGTTATATGGTTATTTGTGAGTCATACATACACATATATATACCTATAGCTGTCTATCTGTCTACATTTACAGATGTATAACTGTCCATATGTCCATGCATGTTCAGCTCATATGTGTGGCCTGTACCTCGTTTCTTGGCAATTGACATGGATGACCTTAGGACTGAGGTCAGTCATCCGTGCAGACACGTACGTGTTTCATACTTATCATTTCCTTCAATATATGTGTTCTACTACATTTAACTGTGTAACTTGCAATGTTTTAAGTGTATTATAGCAGGATATGACAGATATCCCTATTTGTACCCACACTATGGCGCACTATGTCCAGGATTCATGCATTAAGAGGTTGTGTGGTATGATATTACTACATTTCCTGTGCTGTTGACTGATTGTGCTGGATGATATGTATGTGAAATAAGTGGGTATGTACATCTGCCATGGTTTACTGGTAATTCACGTAGTGTATGATGTGTAGGGTCCTGAGTTTGGGCCTTGCAGAGGCTGTATAGTTTGTTGCTGGGCAGAACACCGGCTGTCGTTTACAGTGTGTGTAAGGGACATTTGAGCGGTTGTACGCGGGTGTGCGCCGGTGAGAGCGTGTTTGTGAGAGCTAAGCAATGCTAACCTCCAGTTGCGTTTCCTTACACTCAACTAGCATCTACTTAGTTCAATCTATGTAGGCAATGCTTTCCCCCGTGCAAATACACGTACACACGCTTACAACTGCTTATCCATGCGTACTACTGCTGTTTTGCACTTACACCTGCTTACTAGTGCCTTAGTCATTATGACATTTCACATGTGCATTTAAGGCAGTACTCCTGTGCAAATATAAATGTTATTTAGTAAGTTATACAGCACAATGATGTTAACATAAGGATTTCACATGGAAAATAGAATGTGCTGCAGTGGGACTCAAACAGGTAATGTGTGCGTATTAGGCAGATGCATTGCCCACTACACTATTGCTGTTCTGCTTCATTTGCATATGTCTGCCATAATGACATACCCATTTTCCCTTCCCCCGGCCCCCCAGCTCCACATACACAGAATCCATCCATTCCCCAGTTGCTAGCCCTGCCATACCACACGTCCACATATTTCCCTCTCTGCACATCTTGGCATTCCTCCAGTATACTGTCCCAACCCAAGCATCTGCAGTCTCTTCATCTGTTTAGTCCACATATGTACCAGCCTTTCCTTGATCCTGCTCCGATACTAGTGGGGACATCGATGTGACCCACAACTGTTGGTTCACCCCGCCAGGGATGGACCTGTTGTTGTTTCAAGAGTGGACCTAGCTAGTCTACACTGTTTCTCCCACTGGTAGCATTCTGCCAGGGTTTTGTGTAGCAGCGGTTTGCTCACACCCTGGCCAGCCTCATCTCCCGGTTTCACGGAACCAACGCCCCAGGTGTGACATACTGTGCATGAAGCATGCTCACACGCCCCCACATTGTACACCATATATCAATATTCCCTTCAGTATTATGCAGAACTACTGTTCTCACAGTATGATTGGACAGGCACTGTTCTGTGATGCACATAGACTGCTCATAATACTGTGGTTGAGCAATGGACACGTGTGCTGGTATTAATCTACACACTTATATACATTTCCTATACTGTTGGATGACTGTACTGGATGATGTGTTTGTGATCACAGCAGCTGAATGTGTATCCGCCATGGCTTAGTGGAACTCACGTCGATTATATTGTGCAGGGTCAGGGGTTTACAACCTGGCAGTGCAGATTATTTTGTTAATGGCCATGACAACAGCTGTTGGCTACAGAGTGACTAAGGCACTGTAGAACATTTGTAGGTGGGTATGCGTTGGTTTGCGTGAAGTACAGCATTGCTGACCTCTAGTTGTGGTATCTTGCACTGAGTTAGCCTCTACATTGCTTCACCAGTGTGGTAATTGCATACCAGCGGCCAAACAGGCTTAGACCTGCTTGCTCTCACATACACACTCACAACTTTGTGTATTTAGTTCACATTTTTCAAATGGGACAATCCGACTGTATGCATGTCCATTGTCAGCGGTGGCCCAGGGAGTTGAGCTCTGCATTGACCCCAGCTACTTATTCCAATTAATACTGGGGTGTTCACATTCATAGAGGTAACAAACTACATCCCCCATTCTTCCTGCTCAGTTTATGTTGACATGTCGGTATTATTCATGCTTAGGTCAAGTTTACTGGTCAGGTATGACTGTTGGCAAAGATCAGTTTAGGTGAAGTTGGATTCTTGTTTAACAGGTCTGGATAAGTTACATGCAGGTATTTGGGGTAGGTGCGGTTATTCCATACCTGTGTGGTACAGTAGAGGGGAATAGTGAAGGAGTAGGTAGGAAGGTATTGGGGGTGACATTGTAACTGTATAATAGCCTGTAGGAATAATTGGATGGGGAGCAATAGGGAAGGTTTGTCAGATATTAGGATTTGTATGCGAGGCAGGACAAGAGGCGTCGGTTTCACTAGTTGATATAGTGGTAGAGAGTGTGTGTAGGGGGGGAGGGTTTCGCATGGTGGTGAGCCTGTGCTGATCCAAGTGTGCTTGTGGTGTCCCTTCATGTATTATTTACATGTGTCCTGTGGGACTGCTGAGATACTACATGTGGGTTGGGGGTTGTAGATACTGGCAATATAGTGGAGGAAGAGGGTGTCACCTATATGTAACCTTAAACATTAATAGCAATGGAACAGGGGCTGATAGGTACGTGGTGTGCATAGGGGCACAAAGAGGGGAGTTAGTAGGAGAATAAACCAGGGATGTTCAGGACAGCTGCAGGGAAGGTCCATAGCTGGCCATTTTGTCTATGACAACAGCTGTGCATATACACTGCATTTGGTGTTTGCGTTGGACACTCAGACCCCTGGGTGGGGGTGAGGACTACATTAATACCTTGTGATGCCAATTAGATCGGCTTACATGCCTACAGTGGGTTGTTGCGACCATGCGTTCTTAGGTGTTGTGTAATGGGTTATGCAACAACACATATGGTTATACCATACTTTGCCGTGTAAACTGGACTGTGCTGCGATGGCGCCCATATCGGGAATGGCTGCCTGTTAGGCGAAAACATACCTGTTGACTGTACAATTTCTGCAGACTGTCCAGAGTTTTGCTTTATAATTTTGGTGTGTTCCTCTTCCAATCTGCACCTGTCTGGCAAATACCTGGGAACTAAAGTCATTAAATAAAGACAAGTATTTGAGTTTATGACTCCACATCCTCCAGAAGAGTCAGGTTAATGCATAACCTATAATTCTATCAGCTTTCTAAGGTTGTAAGTGGTATATTTAATTTTTGTCCCTATTTGTCCCCCCAACAGTTTAGGTTCTGTCCAGAGGTTTTGCTCTAAGAGGTTGAGAGTTATGGGCGGACGCTCTGCCCAATTTGCAATATTACTTACATCCGAATACATCTGCGCCAGCCAACACCTGTATGCCTAGGCCCATAAATGCATACCCATAGTTCCCCCACCTGCCCCTCCTCTACAGCACTCATCCTTACTGTGGGTGCAGGTGGGGTCTAACCACACCACTACACACTGCCCACTCTTCACGTCTCGGGACCCATATCATACATTGTCTCGACCATGGGTCATCAGGCTTGCCCAACATAAGTAGTCTGTGTACGTACACAGCCTGGTTAGATAAATAGTTACAGGGACTGACTCGGATCATCATCAATTTTTGGGGTACCCCACAAGGGACATTGCTGTCTTTGTTTCAAAATTAGACTTGGGAAGTCTCTCCCACTGGTAGTATCTTGCCTGTAGTCTGGGAAGCAGTGGTGTGTTTACTTGTATTGTGTGTTTGTATGTTTCACCTGTCTAGCTGGGGGGGGGGGTTGATGCTACGTGTTACACGTTTGTTGATTGGACCCCTCACCCCCATTGGCAGGGCCTGTGAACATATGTAATTCTTAACTGCTGTATCATATCCTAGCTATATATATATATATATATATATATATATATATATATATATATATATATATATACATGTTTACACACATATATATATATATATATATATATATATATATAAATATATATATATATATATATATATATATATATATATATATATATATATATATATATATATATATATATATATATATATATATATATATATATATATATATATATATATATATATATATATATATATATATATATATATATATATATATATATATATATATATATATATATATATATATATATATATATATATATATATATATATATATATATATATATATATATATATATATATATATATATATATATATATATATATATATATATATATATATATATATATATATATATATATATATATATATATCTAACGACATATGGATGTATGGGTGTCTACATATGTATATATCTATATGTGGGTATTTACTTATATTCTGTCTCTGTATGTATACATTTGAAAAATAAAGAGTAGTACAATTCACCAAGTACCTCCGGTTCCACCAATAAGCGCTGTAAGCTCCAGTAACCAAACAACGTGTAATGCTTCAAACACGGTTTAATAAATCCACATAACGCCAAAAAAATCCACATGAAAGTACAGACATAAACGACATCACAGTGCTATAGTGGTACGTGAATAAGATTATTCAAGTACAAAACATAGACGTGACATAACGAAAAATCATAGCACCGATGTTAACAAACAAAAAAGACGCCAATAAATGTAAAAGTTTAGCGTCGCACAAATATATAACAACTATTCCTTCTGCATATTGATTGAACAAATCATTCTAACCTATATGATGTAAAACAGCAATAAAAAATACACATTATAAAATAAATATTGTCTAAATGATAAAATCTACGTCTGCTAAATAATAATACTTTCGCTATCCATAATTTGTAAAAAGCAACCATAAGTGGTTTCAAAATGTGTACATCTCAATGAAATGAGTGTAAGAACTGATTGTAGATTCTGTGTTTAAATAAGGTTAGATAATAACCTCAATGTAATGTAATAAGATAGTATCCAGAAAACGCATCCTTACACTATGCTAGTCGTAGCTCATATGAAAATGTGTCAGTGTGAGTTTACTGAATAAAATGTTTTATATTAAGTTAGGAATTAAAATACAAAACCTCGTAAGATATATGAAATATATGTAAAACCTTCTTAGATAATTAATTAGAAGTTAATTACTAAATATATATGGACCCTCTACTCAGTGTACATAAATATGAATAGTATGACACTAAATATATGAAATACTAGATGTATTGTATATCACTGTAAAAAATGCTAAAAAAAATTTTTTGAAAAGATTTTAATATAATAATCTGTAGTAGTAATATTAAATTATATATATTAAATTATATAATTAATTGAATATTGTAAACCTACTACATAAGTTAATAATATCTTAAATAAAGTTAAAAACAGATTGTTTATTGGTTAAAACTGATGAAAAATTGTGTGTAAAATTTGTATTAAAATTGTGTAAGAATTATATAAATTGTATAAAGGCGTAGATTTTGTCATTTAGACAATATTTCTTTTATAATGTGTATTTTTTATTGCTGTTTTACATCATATAGGTTAGAATGATTTGTTCAATCAATATGCAGAAGGAATAGTTGTTATATATTTGTGCGATATAGTAATGGGTCACATTTTACTTGCAAACACTGTACCTTTAAGGAGAAAACACTTTTTTGGCGCCAATGAACTTATTTAAACTGAATGGTTGTTTTTAGTTTCAGTTCTGAAGAAGACCAGTTAGTCTGGTTGAAAGCGCTAAACTTTTACATTTATTGGCGTCTTTTTTGTTTGTTAACATTGGTGCTATGATTTTTCGTTATGTCACGTCTATGTTTTGTACTTGAATAATCTTATTCACATACCACTATAGCACTGTGATGTCGTTTATGTATACATTTGTACTACGGAGAGGGAGGGGTATAACTCCATGTAGATATGGGTATATATACACACACACCTCTACATTTTTACATCTACATCTGGTTATTCCATTCTTTGCCATGTACAATTTTATTTTTATTTTTATTTTATTTTACATTTGTTGACCGGGATAGTCCGACTGGATACATGTCCATTTTCAGCGGAGGCCCAGGGAGAAAAGCTCCAAAGGGTATGATACAATATAGTTACAAAAAAAGTGAAATAGTAATACAAATAAAAATAACAGAAAGGAGAAATAGGAAAATACAAAATTACATACAATTTAGTTACTATAACCTTACAGTTTAACTACAGTTCTTAGTACAGTTATTACAGTAGTGGAATAGAAAAATTGAGACAGATATTAAAATATGGTTACAGTGGTGAGCAGATAGTAGGCAACTGGATTAAGGGTCCCCTCTCAAGTTGTCCTAAAGGAATTGGATTAGTTATGGAGTAAGTGAGGCCTATGTTTTACGGAGGGCATCTAATCTGGATATATGCATGGGCAGAGCCATTTCCCCTTAAAATATTGTTTTAGAGTCTTTTTAAATTGATCAAGGGAGGAAATTAGCCTAAGGTTGTTGGGGAGGGAATTCCATAGCTTTCCAGTGGTGTTAGCAAAGAGAGCTTCACCACCCATGTTGTTGGATTTGGTGGTGTGGACAAGGTGTCTATTGGAGGAGCGAAGGCAACTTAGATTGGAGTAAGGAATAATTATTGTACTCAGTGCAGGGGTTTTTTCAGGTTGTTTTAGGATTTTAAATGCTTCTGTAAGTTGGTTCAACTTGAGAAGATTGGGTAGTTCTAACCAGTCAAGTTTTTTCAGATTAAGGCAGTGATGTGTTCTAAAGGGCAATCCAGTTACAAATCTGGCTATGTGATTATAAGAAGCAGAGAGTTTGTTCAATTCACATTTGTTAAGGTAAGAAAGAACAGGAGAGGCATATAGGAGAGTAGAAAGGTGAGTACGGGCTATGGCTAATTTGGCAAAAGGGGTAAGAAAGTTCTTTATTCTGTATAAGGATCCAAGTTTCTTATTTACAGTCTTAATGGTTTGATTGATATGCATGTCAAATCTAAGTCTGTTGTCAATGACAACTCCTAGTAGTTTTGTATAGGGGTCAGGTGAGATGATGGTTCCATTATTGGATTGAATAGTGAGATGTGTGGGAGGAGGGGCAGGAGTGGGGAAAAGGAGAAGCAATTTGGTTTTGTTTGGGTTTAGGATGAGTTTACACTCTGCTAGCCATTTTTCGACTGTAGTAAAGCAGAGTTGGGTGGCTACTTGTAAATTGGATAGAGAGACATCAGAACATATTAGGGTTGAGTCATCTGCATATTGGATACAGGTGGCTTCGGGGATGACTGAGTGTAGTTCATTTATGAAGACTGAAAAAAGAAGGGGTCCTAGAATAGAGCCTTGGGGAACACCTATGGTATTAGGTAACAGGTGTGAGAGCTTATTGTGCCACTGGACTGCTTGTTGTCTTCCAGAGAGGTATGCATGGAACCAATTGAGGGCTGAGCAATCTAGGTAAAGGGATTCCAATGTATGGAGAAGTAACTGGTGATTTATCATGTCAAAGGCCTTTGACAGGTCCAGAAATAGACTGTGCTGTGGTGGGACTCGTAGCGGGTGTGGCTGCTTGTTGGGTGGTGCCTCTGCCCAATGAACACTATTGCTTACATCCCTGGGGCTGCCCGTATAGATCCACTCCAGCAAACACCTGCACACCTAGATCCATAATTAGCTACACATTGTTCCCCCACCTGCACCTCCTCTACAGCACTCATCCTTACTCTGGGTGCAGGTTGGGTCTAAACACACCAGTACACACTGCCCACTCTCCACTTCATGGGACCCATCTCGTACGTTGTCTCGACCCATAGGTCATCACACTTTCCCACCCTTGTATTCTGGGTATGTACACTCCCTGCTTGATAGGTCATCGCATGGGATTCCCCCTATATCAAGACAATTTTTGGAGTGTCCCGCAAGGGCAGCTCCTGTCTCTGTTCCAAGATTAGACTTCATGGGTTCACTGTGTCCCCCCCTGGTTGTATCCTGCCTGTGGTCTGGGGAGCAGTGGAATGTTTACATTGTTTGTGGGTTTGTTTGTATGTTTCCTCTGTTTGGCATGGGGGGGTTCATGCTACGTGTTACACGTTTCTTGCGTGGGCCCCCCACCTCCATTGGCATGGCCTGTGAACATATGTCCACACACTATTTATATATATATATATATATATATATATATATATATATATATATATATATGTCTGCATACATATATATATATATATATATATATATATATATATATATATATATCTAACAACATGTGGATGTATGGGTATCTGCATATGTATATCTGTATTTGTGGGTATTTATTTATATGTCTGTCTATGTATGTATACATTTGTACTACAGAGAGGGGAAGTATATATATCTATGTACTTATGGGTATTCATGCAAACACATATACCTCTAATTCTTTAGCTACATATCCGGTAATGTTGACTGGTATTGCTGGGTGCTGTGTTTCGTGTGCATATCGGCCAATCTTGTGTACCATGTATGCTTTGCGATACCAATGACTGACTCCGTTAGTGTACACAGAACCACATGTGCCACTGACCGTTTGATACGGTGTGCTTAAGGCACTTACAAGCGGTTGTGAGCAGGTTTGCACATAGGTTAGCACTGCTGGCTTCCGGTCACAGTGTGTTGCACACAGTTAGCATCTCCTTTGCTTGATCTGTGTCAGCGGTGCTTCACCCACCCATAAGCACTTGCACACACTTACTATTGCTTACATATGCTTACTACTACTTATCTGTGCTTATGCCTGCTTATTGCTGACTTATTCATTATGGTACTGACTCTTCACATGTGCATTTAATGCAGTACTCCAGTTCACATTTAATTGTTATTTGGTAGGTTCTACAGCAATAAAATGTACATAATTGTTCATATACAGATTACACATGGTAAATGGTATGTGCTGCAGTGGGACTCGAGCCGGGAATGCCTCCTTGTTAGGCGGATGCTCTGACCACTACGTTATTGCTATGCTGCTTCATTTGCTATATCTTCCTTCTTTTCCTCTTCAGCCTTTCATGCTGCTTTACCCGTAGCTGAGCGATGGGCAGACCTGCGTACCTATGGTTAGCTGTACTCGGACTTTTAAATACATTACTACAAGGGTTTCTGCGTGTTTTTTCAGTGTACTGTCGCTGTTGAACACATGGGGACCCTTGGTGGGGATAGGCGGACACTTATGAGCGGTCACGCTCTTTTATGTACACATTCTTCTGTTCTACTTTGCAGGGGCATGTTTATTCTGAGAGCTCTGCTCTCAGACATGCCCTCTGCACACATGTCCATGCTCTGTGTAGCATTAGGTGTTCAGGCAGCAAGCCTTCCTTAATATGCATGGCCCACTGCCGTCCTCCTCTTAGACTGGTGCTTCCGTGCAGGACTAGCGTAGTCCTGCATGGAGGATTAGTGAATTCGGGGGGGGGGGGTGTATTGTATGATAGAATCTAGGCCGGATATAAATAATGATTACTGGTTACAAAGACAAGATGACTCAGTAATCACAACATTTGTTCTGCATTACTTCAAAGAACCAGCAGTAAGAGTAAATAGACACCTGCAGCTATGGGTTCAGAAGATAATCTGGGCTATGGTTCATTCCATATCCAGTGCAAAGTATGCCATGGGCTACATGAGATACTCAACACTGTTAGAATAGTGGACTAGCAGTTTGTAACAGAAAGAGTAGCCTAAAGAAGTGCAAAGATTATTCTTTTAGAGGAACTTTATATAACATGAACAAATTGCAAGGCAGGTATAATGCAGAGATGGAAATTAAGTTGTACATAATAATGTTTTCTTCAAATACTGGGATAAAATATTAACTCAGGCACTCAGTGTAATAGCAGCATGAATTCATGTGTGCATAGTGCTGAAATATTTGGATAAACATATGGTCAAGAAAGCAAGAAACCCAGAACATTTTAGGGAACTGAGAATCAACATTGTGGACATCAGACTATTTAATTTTGCTAGAGTTCATAAATCTTGAAAAGTATCACGACTTTTTCAGAACAAAAGATTTAGCATCTCCACAAACAAACGGCAGAATGGTTTTGAAACATGTCAAGATAAAGAATTTTTCTCAGTAATTTTATTACCATGAGTTCAAATTAATGCTGGAGCTAGAGATAGACAAAAGTGAAGTACTATGATTTTCCAGTAACAAAGCAATGCTCCTTGTGGGAGAGTCCATTAAGCTGGAGTAGCAACTGTATGGATGTGGAAAAGCAGAAGATATGAAAAGGAGAAAGATCACATATGCAAATGGGCAGCATTCTGGAAGATAAATTTAAAAAAGACCGTAACATGGAGAAAGATGATTTCTAATACCTATAGCTTAGCAAATACATTTCCGAGAGTGGTCACATTGGTAGTAAAGACTTATCTAAAAATGTGGCAACATTGCAAAATGATGCATTGGGAAACTTGTCTTGAATATAATACTACTGCAGTATATTTTAAGCAGAAAATAATGTGGCTGTTTATGTCCTGGCATTTACTAGAATGATCATGGTGAATGCGGAATGCCTCACTGAAGTCAAATTTTTTGATTTCCATCTGCATACGTACAGTGCATCAGATGTCTGAACTTTGCAAAACTTATAATCACACCAACATAGACATCTTACAGTATGTACAAAACAAAGACATATGCCTCATACATCTTTGTCTAGGGCACAGTCTTGCATCTGCCATCACACACCAAAGTCACCACTTCTGAATAAAGAGCATAGTAACATAACCCCCACTATTTCAAAAGCCAGTCTGTTTACCTGTCTGTCAATGTGCTGGGCTGTGATGAATTAGACTTCCTCAACTATGATACATGCAACATGGACAATGGCTAAACTATTCTGAGGTACTATCTGCAGCAAAATGCAATTGTTTATTTCCAGGCAGAGATAGCTAAGATTAGCAAACCTCCTGTTCTGCAATCAGATTACAAGGATTACCTCAGCTGCCTCATATGTTGCTTAAAATAAGGTACATCATGATTCATGTAAGACCTGGAAGAGGAATGCAAGTGAAATAAAGATGAACCCCCTTTAAAATGCCTCTGCACAACAGTTAATCTGTCCTTGCACTCAACATATTACTATAGTGGCACCAAATGGGGGGGAAAGGAAGGATGCTGCAATACTAAAAAATGAAAACCAGCAGGATCAAGGGAAGGGGTACTACTGGAGAAAGTAACAATGTCTAATGGTATAGTTTAGAATTGGGAGGATACAGCTATCAGAAGTTGTATGTTATGGTTACAGTGACACAGTGGAAATTCTTAGAACTATGACTGCTGCTACAAGTGTTAGGAAGCTGGATGTCCATATTCCTATGAAGAAAAAAAAAGACACTTTGCAAAGAAGCTGATCATAGCAGTGCAGAAAGCATTTGGGAACCTGGAGAGGAGCTTCAACAGCTGGTAGACAAAGACTGCAACTTTTTGTTAAAAAAACGATCTTCACACTCACCAGCATAAGCAGGGTGGGAAGAAACAGGCAGACTGCTTAATCTGTTCCTACATTGAGAAGATGGGTGAGGGCCCTTGTTTGGTCATATTTTGAGACAGAATGCAGCTTAACATGCTCTTTATGTCATACACATAGCACATGCTCAGGCAACTCTTGGGGCCTCCATCTGCATACCGAGCATCATATCTTCCTGTTAGCATGTTATCATATACAAAGGTAACAGAGTAAACCTTTCATTTCTCTTATTGTTGTAGGCGACTGTCTATCAAATTATACTTATTCCCCTTACAGTTCTCTGGCACTAAGCTAGCTAACTAGGCCTGGACACTTCAGTAAGAGGCAGGAAATGTATCTTACTGGTACTGGACAAGCTTCAAATGAATCATCTCAGTAATGTTGGCTGTGAGTGGCATGTGTAATTCCAGAGTTTAACCTTACGTGATTTACAAAAATAACTCTAATAGTAAGTGCAAAACTGAGAGTGTTGGCTTTATTGTGGACAGAAAATGAAGTTGAAAGAATGCAGGTCAACGCTGAAGTGATGGTATGCGTCTATCAAAGATGGAAACCAGGATCCTAAACAGTATATTTAACAAAGTTTTATTTACAAACATTTAACGTAGCCTAAAATAAGTGCCCAGAAAATCAATAAGGACTTCATGGAGTATCCACATAAGATCAATATAGTTAATTAGATAATTTCTAAGAGTTTAAAAAGGTAGAGGGAGTTCCTCTTAGCAAAATGGAAAAGCAAGTATAAGGAACAAGGATTAATTGTCTGATACTAATAATATTTAAATAATGCATACCTTGAGAAAGAGTATTCATATAGTCTCAAAGTAATTTTAACAGTATTAATGCATACAGTAAATAAAAGACTGTTCTTCCAAGAGTAAATCAGATTTTCTTTTTTTTTTTTCTGAGAAAGTGAAGCATTGAAACCCATGGAAGAATTATTATGAATGAGCCTGTATGAGCTGTCCTGTGTTCTATCTGTCAGAATCCAACAGCCCCTGATTTTTTAAGAGTTACATCAGGTTTTGAGAGAAATACAACATCTTAACAGAAGCTGTTTAAAAATATACAGAGTATGTAATAGGACGCTCTTCACAGACAGCATTAATACACTGAATACCACGATATGCTTGTATGTTTTCATTTCCTCCTGGCAATAATCTGCAGTTATTGTGAATAATAGGCTTCTGTCTGTGCACCTCTAAGGAATAGCTTATATGCCAGGAAGCCAAGTAAAATAACAAACTATATGATGCATGGAAAGAATTCTTTCAGAGTTAGCACAGACACAGAGATTGCTGCTGTAGCTGCTTAAGCTGTCAAATATGGATGATTATAAACATATTATCAGTCTTTAGGAGGCTGAAATATTTTACTTTAATATATCAGATGTGACACGTGAGCATTCTAACGCATATACATCATGCGGGAAGTGAATCAAAGTCGCATTATCTCACTGCTATCATATCCTAAGATGGAAATTAATCTGTAAAGTTTATCTTGGTACTAGGTCTCCATTACATATTGCTTACTGTTGCAGAAATGACCATGTATTCTTTTTTGCCATTAAATTTGATTGGAATTTAATTTGGAAATAGTGCATGGCTGAAAAATGATTTAGGCAGGTATGTTCTTTGCATGTTCATCCTATGAAAACCAAACAATTTGAAATCTAAGCTTGCTATGTCATACTTTGATGTGCATCATCCAATTAACTTTGACTATGGAATGGTGACAGTCAGTTGTAATTGGCAGACTAGGCTGCAGCCAGTATCTTATACAAATTTTGAATGCCATCATAAGCAAGAACCAGCAAGTTTCAAGCCCAGGGTAGCTTTGTGTCTTCAGACATTTAGTAAATTGGACAGAATGTATTGTGGCATAAAAAAGAACAAACCTTTCTTTTGTTGATTCTTCCACCATAAAAGGAGAAGGCGTATCATATTATTTGGATGATAAAATAAAGTATTATTTATATATAACTAAGCATTTATTTATCCGTGTGTGTGTGTGTGTGTGTGTGTGTGTGTGTGTGTGTGTGTGTGTGTGTGTGTGTGTATATATATATATATATATATATATATATATATATATATATATATATATATATAGCAATGTAGTAAGCAACTGGAAGACGAGATGGTCACTGTCTAAGTAAAGCTGACTGCTCCTCTACCACACCAGCATAATTACAGATGTACTTTATTGTGCACGGGGTATAGGGCGATTGCGCTAGGATTAGAGCTATAGTTAGGGCTGGGGTTACAGTTAGGGATAACTGTAAACTGACTTACAACAGAAATAAAGTTACAATTCTTGTCAACAGTGAAGACGCATGAAAAGTCCTTAACAAAAGTTTTTCTTCCCTGGCCGAATTGCAGCATTTAATTCATTTAGCTCTGGAGCCTCTCAGTCTTAGGAACATTCACAAATCACATGTACAGGGGCGATTTCAATATCTGTCAATCAGCTACCAATGTATGCATGATGTCACACTGAAATATATATGGCACTCAATCATGCATTATTTGCATGTGACATCTCGGCCATTTGTCATGTCAATCACACAAGCCACACCCACTTTTGCAAAGTCCGATGGGAGCGGTTCTGTTCTACAAAATCACCGTTATTTTCCTTTCACTTGAACATATCCTTCCTCTCTTGGTCTACTCATTACTGGAAAGCTGTTCTGCTCTCCATTTTGTAAGAGGAAAAGTCTTGGGATTAATGTGCCTAACTACTCAACGTCAGTGTCATTGTTGGGCCATACAGGCTGCTAAATGGTGATCAGTAAAAGGGCTGACATAGTTATAAGTGTCCTGATATTCAGGTTACTTTATCTGAAATGCTGCCTCCCTGTAATTGCTTCATAGTATCCATTAATTATCAGCACAATCTAGGACTGACAGCTGATGGGGCAGTAAACCATCAGTGTTTCATGTGTAACCTGAGAAGAAATGACAGTCTTCTAACTACTTAGTCCAGCCTCCTGGAACTCTCCTTTCATATATTAGAAGCATTAGGAATTACCCCATCTCCAAACAACAATTACAATTGTTAAAAGAATGCTGCACAGATAAGTGTCCCATTACCTGGCATACAATTACTTGATGCATAACTTCTTTCTTTCTTCTTGTGTTTCTGTATGTTACCCACTTAACCTTTTTGAGTCATTGCTGAAAGGCATAGTCCTCTTTTAGTATTGTATCACTTCATTTACTACCACAACTCTGTCTCACTCTCCACTACAGTCAAGTCTCTTTGGTTTTCTTCTCCGCCTTCCCCAACTTCCCTTTTATCTTCTCTATCAGCTTACCATCTGCACACTTCATCCTGTTTCTTACTATGACATTCTTCATTCTTTTGTTTTCACCTTAATTAAAACTACTAGCAACTGGTTATTTCCCCATCAAGGCCTAATGTGTCTGTAGTTATTAAAGCAAATATTTTACTGATTATTGTACTTGCAAAACATATTTGTTGTGGGTGTTCAGCACATTTATTACTAACATGACTTTCTTGTGGCTTTTTTCACTTTCTTCAGTTAAACAGTTAACTTACATGTGTAACTACTTACTCGGGATGTTGCACAGTGGGGCACGGTGGTGCTTAGTGCTGATCTCCCCATTTAATTTCTAAGCTGGGATGCCTTTTGTGTGACATCTGAATGCCACCTCTGTGTCCTTATGGGCTCTTGGCAGGATCTTCATATTTCTCCCTCATCCTGGCAGCAAGCATAAATGAAAGGTAAGACTGTATAACAGGTGCAGATGTGCATGCAATGCGACACTGTGTGCCCCACAGTGAACTGCCCGAAAATCAAAGGATGAATCTATCTCTGCTTTTAACCAAATAAATGTGAGAAAGACCTTGGCTCCTCCATAATTCTCAATAGTATAAATGAGTATGACTTTGACTAATATACAAACATATATGCTGTTTTTCACATGTGTGTGTGTGTGTGTGTGTGTGTGTGTGTGTGTGTGTGTGTGTGTGTGTGTGTGTGTATGTCTGTCTCTCTCTCTCTATATATATATATATATATATATATATATATATATATATATATATATATATATATATATATATATATGTGTTGATCTACTCATTAGTATCGAAAACCCGCTTTACTGAACTGCAAAAAGATGAGACGACTTTGCTGAAAACTGATTTTTTCGAACGTTCACATCACTGGAGTTTTACTCCAGGAAAGGAGACACTTAGTCACCAGGTAAAAAAGAAACACACTGGAGCATATCAAACCCACCCAAGTGGGGAGGCTTCACCCCCACAACCCCCTAACTAAATATACTAACATTGAGATCGCACTGTAGTGGGGAAAAGGGCAAATTTATCCCTGGTGGCCAAATGTCTCCTTTCCTGGAGTAAAATTCCGGTGATGTGAACATTCAAAAAAATCAGTTTTCAGCAAAGTTGTCACATCTTTTTGCAGTTCAGTGAAATGGGTTTTCGAAAATAACAAGCAGACCAATATATATCTATATCTATGTACATATATATATATATATATATATATATATATATATATATATAGGTGTATATATATATATATATATATATATATATATATATATATATATATATGTGTGTGTGTGTGTGTGTGTGTGTGTGTGTGTATATATATATATATATATATATATATATATATATATGTATGTGTGTATATATATATATATATATATATATATATATATATATATATATATATGTTAGTCTTGTCATTTATGCCTAATCAAGTAAGCACTAGATTCATTTTCAGTGAGCTCTTGCTGCTAAGGTTTCAAAAACTGAATGCTGGAGGCATAGTAGTATATCATAGTTTTCTGATAATGACTTATTCAGTGTACTACTCATATCTTCAGTGCACTGTTATATCTTCTGTTTATGGTACATAGCTCTCAACCTGCAAACATTTAAAATGGCTACAAAAGGTCTTGCGAGGCTAAAAATCTGGACATCTAATTAGCATGCAATATGAATACTGAATGGCACATTACTCCTTCTATTTCAAGTAGTATTATGAGACACTGCTCAGAAGCACAAGTTTAAAAAACTGCTAATGACAAAACTATAAGCATATTATAAACAACACAGTGCACAATATGAACATTCTAATAAGAGATACTGCAAAAATCTGCATCACAAAGTCATTTTTTTTCTTCTCAAAAAGGGAGATCTTAAATGTGGATCCTTTTTCTCTAACTTATTGGTGTGCTACCAGTATGTTGGTTATGTTTGTGATGATATGGGCAAGTGCCAACATAGCCAGCTGAAGTTTTATAAAGAATGATATGCCCTTTGAATATCAAATTAATTTATACAAGATGCCTGTGTTACAAATGTATTAGAACTGTATGTCATTTGTATAGCAAACTGATTTTGTACAGCTGCTTGTACCAAAAATGGATTTGTGAGCTTTGGTTGAGTTGAAAAGAATCAACAGTGCACCCTGCTGAAATGAAGAGAAATGTACATGTATTATTACAGCTGAATTAAATTAAAATGGAGCGCAGGCTCTGGGATAGGATGTACGAACACTTGTACGCTATCAATCGCAATAAGTCTGATAATGCCTTGGCTAAACACATAAATGCAAATAGTGACTATAAGTTTAAGTTTTTAGCTATTGACAAGGTGGAACATAGTACTAGGGGGAACCTTTTCCCTTGAAGTTAGAGGAGCTAGAACTTAAGTGGCAAATCAAACCAGATGCAGGCAATATTCCAGGTTTGAACGAGTTTACCTCTATTAGTAGTATACTGAAATTGAAGAGCCTGCTGAGATAAAACGATTAATCTAAGGTTGTTTAATGCTCTGCAGACTTTAACTGGATTTATTACTACATTTATATATTCATCGTGAATTGTTAATTTTGGTTTAAACAGTTGAATTATTATTAGTGGTATTTCTGAACTTGAAATTCTGTTTCAGACAAACAACATGTCTTTTAAGGATGTACCTTTTGGGGAATGTTTTTGTGTTTACATATAAGTAATTTTTAATTTTTTGAATCAGAGTATACATTTATACATTTGGGTAAGTTTGTATATATTCTTCAATTTAGTGTAGGTTTTATGACTAATTATGTAGTGTTTCTTTAATGTTTTAATTATCCCACGTTTTTGGTGCCAACGATTATTTAAATTGTGAACTGTTATTGTAAAAACTACTTCTGATGAAGTCTGCTTTGAGAGCAGACAAAAAACGCTTTAAGTTTATTTTCTGAAGATTTATTAAAAGTCGTGAGTGGATTCTACTGTGTCTATAGGCTTGTGTTGCTGTTTTACCATGAATTAAATGTATATGTTTTGATAGAAGATACTGACACAGCACAAGTTAACTTTAAGAAAAATAAGGGAAATGTAAATAAGCTGTTAAATGATGAAAACGCACCCTATTGAGCTAGATAGGACTGGAGACGCTGGGTCTGGGGAAGAGCCTTGGTCCATTAGCTCGGTGAAAAAAGGGGAGGCCCTAGGCACTGTCATAAATATTTGGATGTGTATTGTGGATGTTTGTGCTAACTTCCTGTCTCAGCTTCAAAGGGGAATACTGTGAGAACCCCGAGTCAGGTGACCAGATGAGGTCATTCTGCCAGCCCTCTTGGAAATTAAATTTTAGATATTATAAAGAAATATCTCGGAGTATTTAGCATTCTGTTTGGGAAGCCTGACTAGAAAGACCCTCGCCCACAGCATCTTGCCTTGTGGTAGTTGTGACACCTGTCCACTGGCCCAGCAATCAAGGAGCCTCAATACTTACCACTAACACCAGTGAGGCATGTCCATATAGGGAAAGGATAATAAATAGACACACATTAAAGTACAACTTCCCTTAAGAGCACATAGAAATCACAGTCAGTCTGGGGCTGGTCTCTCCCTTTCTCTCCAGATCCCCAATAAGACTCCCCACTGGCACAGCTATAGGGTCCAGATCTCAGCCTAGTCGGTAAGCTAAAACCTCCAGCATCTTCTCTGTCTAACCAGTGCTTTGTGTACCTGCCTAAGTAGCTGACACACACACACTTTGAGGTAAGAGTTATATACAACCACACAGACACTCCTGTGGAAGGCTGACACATGTTCTCCAGCTGTGCCCCTTTTACCCGGACTTATTTGGAGTAACTTGGTATAGTATCACTATATACATGCACTGTACTCTTAGAGTTTTAATTATCTCTACACAAAACAATGACAATGGAAAGTTTAAAATATTTAATAATAAATAATAAAAACACAGGACAATACCTCTTACTACACAGTGCTAGTCAAGAGTTCAGAGGTCACAGAGAAATACTTAAAATAATACAGTAGAAAGGTTCTGACATAAATACAGAAAAAACTAATCTAATCTTCCTAGTTCCTAACCACAGTATATCTAGGAGAAAACACAGTTCTAAGATAAACTTACATATAGAAAAAGACAGTGCTGGTGATGTTGGATGTTCTTAAGACAAATGCTCTCATGCTCTCATTCTTTCTGTCCTTAAATTGATAACACAGTACCACTAATTCATTTCAGATTAATAATTTCTTTCTGGTTCCCAGGCTAACAGACTCTTAGAAGTTAATAGCCCTTGATCTTGCAGCTGGTCAGGAAGCCAGAACAATAAAATAAATTATACATGCAAATTCTAGCCATTAACTCTGGCCTCAAAACAATAGGCAGAATGCCTTTATCTAGACATCTTGGCTCTGAGTTTTGACATCAATGAATTGACTTATCAGCTTTGTTACAGCAGAGTGCAATGCTGTTACATTTTTGCAGTTCCACATTTAACACCATTTTTTCCCATTTAAGAGAACAGGCCTGAGGCTTATATTAATATTTACAAATGACAGAATTATCTACAAAATTCTATCTGGCAGCCTTCACCTATCTTCACAGTAGCAAGTAACTTAACTAGTGAATAGTAATTCTTTCAGATTCAGTCAGGAATATAGTGAAGCTTAGTTTAGATATTATTTTTGTTTATTTGTATGAGTCTGTCCATCAATGTTCTTTTCAATATTTCCTGTCTTCTGAACTCTGTGGTTTACTGTGAATATATAGTCAGTATTTTCATGTACTTTTATTATTTATTATTTACTATATTTAAAACTTTTACTGTTGCTTGTCCTTGTAGAAAGTATCTAACCTTGGAAAGTACTTATATTTACTTTATGACACTGTGTGGACCACTCCTGAAGGCCTAGCTGTCTTGGAGAACTACTACCATTTGTATTAGTATTAATATTACACAGTATAATTGGATACCCATTTAAGAGCCTTATAGCAACTGACTGGTGGCAGTGATAATTACCTTATAGTCTGGGCAAAGTTAGTAGAGCGGGTAATCTGTGCCAGCCTTCCCCTAATGTGTGTGTGTGTGTGTGTGTGTGTGTGTGTGTGTGTGTGTGTGTGTGTGTGTGTGTGTGTGTGTGTGTAAAAATTAAATCTTAAAGAGTGTGTGTGTCAGCTACTTGGAGCAGCGACATGAAACACTGGGTTTACAGAGAGGGTGCTGGAGGACTTGGCTTGTACATTCGGCTGAGGAACTAATCCTACAGCTGTACCAGTAGGGAGTCTTATTTGGGACCTGGAGGAAGTCAGATATAGAGACATCCAGACCCTGAGCTGAGTGTGCATCCTGTGTGCTCCTAACAGAATTTGTATAGATGCAGAGAGGTCTGCATCTGGAAATACTGAGTGTATCCATTTGTATTCCAAGTGCACATGCCTCGCCAGTGTCAGTGGTAAGGATTCAGGTGTCTTGATTACTGGCCCAGCATGGGGATGACCCATATTGGTGGCCATCACATATTGGTAGCAGTGGTGGGGATCACAATGTTGTCTGGTTTTCTGTGTACTAAACAGCTTAGAAATCAGATGTGATGGGTAGCAAGACTGAGAAAAATCGCGTGATGGAATAAATCAAGCCTGAAAATAGGTGTATACCTCCAAAATAGGTACATTTGCAAGGTCTATGGTTTTTGCATATTTATTGCATTAATATTACCATATCACTGTGAATAAATGCTGTTTTATTCTTGTTGTCCTACAGAGCTGAGCCCATTGGCTCCTTTACCTGCTCACAATGTTCCCATTTATTTTGCAGCTACAGGAACTGGGGATTCTCAGGAGATGAGAGCTGTATAGAGCATACATTATAATCCATGAAATCCTCACAAGCTGATTCACTCATGAAAAGAGTTGGATGGTAAGGGGCAGGCCAGCTTAACTGGTCCTGTGGGGTGGCCTAACCTCGGCCCTGAGAAGCAGCCCATCTCCTTTGCTGTGAGACTTCCAAGTTTCACAATAGCCACCCTCTGAGGGTTCCCTTTGGCTCACAGTACAATTGTGCATAACAGTATGGGCTCAGCAGACTTGGGATCTATGAGGTGGACACTTACTGCTCCAGAAAAGTGTCAGTGCCACTCATATAGCAAGACAGGGCAGCATTTCTCCACCAGGATAGGAGAGCATGCAGTGGCTACTTGCTTCCATCCTCCAATACCAGCTCCTGCATGCAAACAAGCTGCTATTCAAGCTCAAGTCACTGCAACATAATCGGGACTTTATCCCACTACACCAGTAAGTGTTACTATGAATAAATTCTTAATGTTCGATTAGTGTTTCATCTTAATCTTGTCTTTGGCTGAGATCATGGCTATAGAGAGTGTGCTGGATCAAGGCCCATAGCAAACAATAAATAAGTAATTGAATATGTCATGTCAAGGCATGTAATAAATAAATAATTTAATATGTCATGTCAAGGCATGTAATAAATAAGTAATTGAATATTTCATGTCAAGGCATGTAATAAGTAATTGAATATGTGATGTTAAGGCATGTTGTATCTTCTTTCCATTTACAAAGTGCATAGCAATATCTAATGGGTGACACCGCTACTCATCTCCCCACCACATACTGTATCATTACTGAACATCCCACATTATCATATCTCTTGGGTAAAATTTAGATAATAATTCTCATGCTTGTATAGCAAGAATAAGGTTATTTTTAAAATATAGACTTAAATGTTGCACGTTTTAATGGTTAGACTAATTTTAGTATTGCAAAGCAGAGAGATGGTGATAAATGTAGTTTCTCCACTGTTAGAAATCAGCCTTCAAGTTCAAGTTAGATATAATGCTACAATCCCTTCCCTGAAACACATAATGAAGAATTGCAAATACTGAATTCATTTAATATTATATGTCCTCTTTTGAGCATACAAATTCCTTAGTTAACATTCAAAAGCACAAGCATCACACTTTGAACATTCTTTGTATTAAGGTAGCATGCACAGGCCTTCAGACTGAATATCATTGCGGTTGAAACAAATGTATTTGTTTTGGTCTTTATGTCTTCCTAATTTATCACATTTAGATTTTTCCAATACTTCCCCATCTGTGAGGGTCCCTAAAGACTCATAAGGAATACTTCCGCATATCACATTTATTCCAACTGTAGCACTTGAGTCTGGCCCAACATAAGGCTTCTAAGATGAGCATTTTCAACACTAAAGCTGTTGAGTACATATGCTTTGTGATTTAGACATGCAGTTTCCACTACTGTGGGTGGAACCTGTCATAATAACTTGGGCAGGCAAGTGTGACGTCTTATAGCTTTGTGTGTAACTTGTAAGCCCATACATATATTCATGAGAGTCATGTCTGTTTGTTTGTGTGTGTGTGTGTGTGTGTGTGTGTGTGTGTGTGTGTGTGTGTGTGTGTATGTGTGTGTGTGTCTGTCTGTGTGTGTTTGCATGTTTGTGTGTGTGAAATTAAGTCACACATACAAAGAAACAGAGATCAGGAACTCTTTTTCACTGCGCTTGTGAGGTTTACTTCACTTTTATACAGTATATCTGCATTAAGTAATTTGATCTGGGAATGGAATCTGAAGTAGGCTGTCTTCATCAGCCACAAGCAGCCAAACAAAACTGAATTTTAGAAATCTAGCATGTATGTTTCTCCTCCCATTAACACAGCTTCCTTTTACTTTATCCCCTCCCGTTTACTCACTTTTAATTACAAATCCATATTACAGGACAGAACTGAGTGAAGCAGTCAGAAACACGGGAAAATGGCTTTTAGTCATAATCAGACTATAACCATGCTTTCTGCTTGGCTGTTAGCATCTTGTTTTTTCACTTCTGCCTTCTGTTTACAGCCAAATGTCCTTCAGCCATTTGACTTACTCTATGAAAGTGGCATATCAGCATACTATAGCAATGAGTACAGTAAAGTGGTGAACCACATTGAAGGTGCCCTCGACAGCTATGCCACACTGAAGAGCATCAAAGTCTCCTGCTGGCTCAAGTGTCGACATGACCATGGATTTGAGACTTTATTGTCCTCTTCTGCCTCTCTTTTTGATATAGCCTTCTTCAACGTGCTTCTCCTCCGGGCTTACTGCATAAAGGAATGCCAGACACAGCAGCTTGGGGTGCCATCCATGCATCAAGCTAATATAGAAATTGTGAATGATTTTTATAGGAGAACTCCTTATAACTACCTCCAACATGCATATTTTAAGGTAAGACTATTTATTTGATAAAATCATAAACTTAAGTATATTCATATTATTTAGCTTGTGTAGATTGTGTGTGTGTGTGTGTGTGTGTGTGTGTGTGTGTGTGTCTGTGTGTGTGTGTGTGTGTGTGTGTGTGTGTGTGTGTGTGTGTGTGTGTGTGTATATATATATATATATATATATATATATAAATATATATGTGTGTGAGTGTGTGTGTGTGTGTGTGTGTGTGTGTGTGTGTGTGTGTGTGTGTGTGTGTTTATGTAGACGTAAGCATGTGTATGTGTGTGTCTCTTTGGTCATGCACAAAAACACATGCATGATGACATGATGTGTACGTTCATGTAAACATATTTATTTTACATGATATACATATATTTATATATTTTTATATAAACATATGCATACACGTGTGTATGTATATATGTATATATATATATATATATAGTCTATAAATAAATATTATATATATATATATATATATATATATATATATATATATATATATATATATATATATATAAAACTACTTGAAATACCATATATATTTATACACATAGACACACACACACACGAACATATGCATGTATGTATGTATGCATGTATGTGTATGTAGCTAGACAGAGAAGTAGCCAAAAATATGATAATCTTGTTTGTATTTACCCCTTCATTCAATGCTCTAAAACTAGAAAGAGATTTACTACAGAGCAATAAGAAAGACAGTGTATGCATTATTCATTAGGAATAACACTTGTATAGCTGAAGAATTAACTACATCTTTAGAAATGTCTGTGCTGTAAACACACACTTTAGTGAGAGAATGTAGCTAATTCCATATGGCCGAACATTAATTTCAGCCATCTTGACTTGTGTCACTTAATTTATGGCATTCCCAGAAACAAAGGGGCAGAAACACAGTTTGTTAGTTTTTGCATGGAAAGCCTTGCTATGTGAGGAATGCAAGTGGCAAGATGTTACCAGTTTAATTACTTAACATACTCAACTCCTCCTCACACCCACTCAGACACACACACACACACACACACACACACACACACACACACACACACACACACACACAAACACACACACCAAGTTGTTGGTTTCCAGTAATAATAGTTGCAAGTAGAGAAAGTAGAGGTAGCCACTTAATCTAAAAAGAGACTTTCAGTGAACTACTTTTATGACTCTGTCTGGATGATTATAACAGTGACATAACAAAAGGGATGATTTTTTTTTTTAACAGTTGATAATATCACAGAAGAATTTGCTTCCTGACTTAAGTCCTAATGAGTTCCACACAGGAAATTAATTTTCTCAGTGTGAAAATGTTAGAGCTCATGTTCAACTGCAAGAATGCAAGCATTTTCTTGCGTATTGCAAGATGCAGCATGGCACTTGTTTAAACCATTTGCTTTTAGAAATTTAATACACATTAAATCAACCTAGTTGGGCACGTTGTGAAGTTTCTTTGTTTTATAATTGATTCTGTTGTCATTTACACTCTTCATATTAAATCTGCAAATTACTAAAAAAAATGAAGGCTATAGTGTGTTATTTCATTCTTTAATATCATTGTGAAATTATTTTTTTCTCTGTAACCAAACCCGCAAAATGATGTGATTTTTGCTACCGGCCAATGAGTTGCATACAGCTGCAAAGCTTTCTGGGTAAACAAAAAATAAACTGCCTCTTACATACATTGTGGTTTTACTACTATATTATCACAACTTAAACTTTTAATTTCCAGTTTAAGATCTTTCACCTGCCAGACCTAGTTGGTAACGTGTCATTGTGGAAAGTAAGAAATTCTTACTAATCCATTTAGCATTAAAAACACAATAGTCTATGCATAAGCATATATATTGAAGCACTGTGTGTTCAGTCTTTCATGATGTCATGGTAGAATTTTCACCTCCAATAATAATTTCAGTGGGTTGTCCTTATTGGCAACAATAAAATGTAAAAAACACCTACTTTTTGCATCAAGAACTGTATAATTTGCTATTGTATATTGTAAGGAGGTTATATCCAACTTAAAGCTTCAGAACATGATCAACATACTTTGAGGATAATGTATCACACTAAACTACTGTTGCTACATAAGAATACATAGTGAATGTATTTGAACAGATAAATTAAAAACTCTGGGTAAGCCTAGACAGTGCTAAACTACTTCCACTTGCAGGCCAAATAAGCAAATGAAGGAGAAGAACTAGTATGTTCCTAGGAGAGAACTGATGTATATTTTGCCTTTGTGACTCTGGAATGGGGACAGGATTCATTTGGGAGCTGAGTAGCACTATGAGAGACAGGAATGTAACTAATGCAAGACAAAGCTGTATGGGGAGTTACCGGCTTTACCTTCAGACACGGTGAGCTTGGAGATGATTGCATTCTTCTTTTACCTTTTTCATGGGTCTTTTTGGCTCACCACAGCTGACTGTCAGCTGCTTCTAGGTTGTCTTCTCATCCACCAAGTCTATTGGACTTGCAATTGTCTCCCCCAGGCTAATCCTGACCCATATTTGGGCCAGTGGGGAGACTGAGGAACCTTGGTCTTTGCCGCATTGCTGCCAGGGAATGTTTTCTACCTAATTTTCTCCACCCTGTGCATGCTCACACCCCATGCCCAAGGTTTGAAATGCAATGTGCTCTGCAGTTTCTCTGCCATGTCTCAGCTTCAGCTCATGCAAGCACCTACCATGTGCCTCAGGTTCTGTAAGGCATATAATGGAATGGTTAATCGGAGAGCACACCCATCACTCCCACGACAGGCTTATCCATCTCCATTGCTGGCATCGTCTAGCATCTGAGCCACTATTCAAACATGGGGTCACCTGGGCCATAGGCACATCTTTATGCCTGTTGCCACTAGCACCTGCTGCAGATGATTATGTTAAGTTAGGGGAGTGGGGGAAAACACTCTGCATGGTTGTTTTTGGGAGCTTTCCTCCCACAGAAAACAGCTTTCAAGAATGACTGTGAATGCCATTTATGACTGTTATTATCTCAAATAACATACATAATCCTCTGCCTTGCAGTGATACCATAAATTATGTTTAGTCTTTGTCAGGATTTGCCTTTCTCAGCAGTGTTATGTTGTTTTGTACTGAGGTTCAGATGTTGAACTGCTGCCATCTGCCAGATAATTTCATTCTAAGACTTAACGTATTATGTTATTGATTTCTACAATGGTAGAATGTTGGATACCAAAGTCAGTTACATCTCAGTAGGCAGTTCCTCAGCATTGCAGATTTTTTTCTTTTTTTTCCTTTATCTGTAATTCATGCTTAGTTGTTATCCTTCACAGCTTAATTCTGTTACCTTTCCTATAACCACTGCAATTTCTCCATGCTATGTGAATGATAGCGGTTATACTATCTCTCATAACAAACCATAAAATATCATAATCAGTACACAAAAACATTAAACTTCATTAATGAAACCATGCTGAGATTTTTTTAAATGATTAATTTGTGTGCAAAACTTCAAATGCAGCTGAATGAGTTTCTCCAGGTCTGGCTTGCCATGGTATGGCTTTGGTTAAAACTTGACAAAGAAGGCAAATTGCCCAGTGTGGTTTACCAAATATATATATGTATAATATGCATACACAGACAAATAAAATACAAAAAGTCAGGATCCAACCACAAAAGAAAAAATGTTAAAGAGATTCCAGTCGCAGACGAACAACTTCAGTATTTTAGTAAAATAATAAAACAATGTTGTTCATCTGGAATCCCTTTAATATTTTTTACTTTTCTGGATGTATACACAGACACACAGATACTGACAAATAGACAAATGCACAGACAGAGACACACACACACACACACACACACACACACACACACACACACACACACACACACACACACACACACACACACACACACACACACACACACACACACACACACACACACACTCCATAACATAAGCCCAAACTACTACAGCAAAAACTAAAGTAGAAACTTAAGACTACAGACATGAAATTCCAAAGAACTAATGTTTAAATTTTTGAATGTTGAATACTGAAAGTCTGAGGTTCTCTGTGTGGTACATACGATTTAGCATCTTGTAATATAGTGCTTGGAAATAAAAATCTTGTTGATTTTCCTAATAATTTTAAGGGATCAGATAAAGGCATGAAAGAAAAATGCAAATAAACACCAGAAGACTTCTGCTCACATTCACAGAACCATTTCTAAGGTACTCAGTACTTTCATTAGATTTTGTGGATAGTAGGAAAAAAATGAACTTCAGCTAAGAAGTGCTCCTAGAATTAAAAGCAAATGAATGCAATGCTTACTCAGCTACTATTTTAATCTATTAATCAGCAATTTTATTTAGTGCTGTTCTCTCTGCACCAGACTGCTATACCCTGTAAAGCAAAATGTTTTAATAGCTATTTAGTTAATTAGAGGGGTCCAGTGAAACTGAATAGCTGTGCAGACAGCTAACCACAGAGTCATTTGGAAAACAGCAGGAATGTTATCCATTTTTCATTCAGAGGACTTCACAGATGGAAGTAGAAGGCCCTAATCCAAAAACAACAAAAAATCTTTAAGAATGTAAAAGAGTTCCTCTCATTCATACTGCAAAGGTGAAAGCACCAAATAATTTTATTAAGCAGACGCTTCTTTAAAATATTTCCTCAGCTTATATTTACTGTGAAAAAAAACAACATGCTCGCTTACTCCCAGTGTGGCTCATCTAGCTTCGAATGGATGGGGGGAACAAAAGTGTTAAGTTTATATGTGCTTCTGTGCACGCACCCTATATCCGATCCAGGCAGTGTCATGTGATCAAATGCTATGTGGTTAAGTAGAATTAAGCTGCATGAATGGAGCTTAAGACTGAACGAGCTATTTCAGTACACCTATTATGCATGTTAAAATTTGAATCAGCATTTAGCGAGCCTGCAGTCACTGGCACTTTGCATTCCTTATACTTGATATAATGTTACCTGAGTTTTAGACATACTGAGCAATTTGTCATATAATGCTATGTGGCAGAAAGCTTAAAAGAAGTAAAAATGGAAGTTTGAAACCTTGGCAGAGAACCTGGTAAAGAAAATGTGAGAGAGTATTCAAAATGTGGGAGAGTATTCAAAATGTGGGAGAGTATTCAAAATGTGGGAGAGTATTCAAAATGTGAGAGAGTATTCACAATGTGAGAGTATTCAAAATGTGAGAGAGTATTCAAAATGTGGGAGAGTATTCAAAATGTGAGGGAGAGGAGAGCAATGAAAGGCATGGAAAGTACTGGTAATGAATAAAGTACTACTTTGCACAATATGATATCATTGGTAATGTTTTGTAATATGCCCAGTGTGATCCTGGTACTTCCAGCATATAGAACAAATTCTACGAAGGAAACCACATGGGTTAGACTTACTAAACTGACTTTCTTTATTTTCTACGGCTGCGGCAAGAAACTTCAATGGACAATGGTTTAGGCTACAGAAACGTCACATACAAACAGTAAAAACTATTAGTCAACCAAACAAGTGAATGATTAAAAAAATGAATGAACTAAAGGCATTGATATATATACCATTTTATATGCATGCACATACATCTACACACACATAAACACACAGCAATACACACTCACACAAAGTATGCAAATATGCAAGAAGCCATAACAGTCATATTATTGTGTAAATACATAAATAGGGACTACTTGGTAAGTATCACCACTTTGTCCATTCAAATGCCTCTGGGATGTGTAGGGAAGCTGAAGCCCTCAACAAACTCCCCCACAGACAGCAACGGCCCTTACTTTTTATTATTGTAAAGTTGCTAAAATAATGTTATTTACTTATCCGTTTGTTTATTCATTTAATTAATTCATTCATTCATTCGTGTAAGTCGATTGTGGTTTGTACATGGGTTCATTTTGATCCATCTGAGGCAACATCAGCTCAAGCAGATGAGACTTCAGGGTAACATCTCATCTGACAGGAGGATCTGATTGGTTTTCTTATTCACACCATGATGTTTGAATGCACAGCCTTTAATAGTATCCTTAAATACTATTAGTTTATTTGACAAAGGAGAGAAAATAAAAAAAGGACTGCTTAGTTCATCAGATATTATTTCTCAGTGTGGATCCAAGGTACTCTATGGCTATTATTACAGTGGCTGATTATAAGTAGGCAAGACAGTTGTCTGATGAGATATTGAAATAATTTTCAGAAGGACACATAACTTAATTAACCCCTACCTCCAGGCATACTCACTTTTAATGAATGAAGGCTGCAACAAAGGGGACATGGCAGATTATTGTTTGGATAGTTTTTCTGTTATTTTCTAGAGCCGATCACTGTTTACCATGGTTTACTTGCTGAATATCCCCTCTCTTCTCTTTGGAAGCTCTTTTTGTAGTGTCTCATGATGCTTGTCATATAGTTTGGATTATTTTCAAAGCATGCATCAGTGCAGGGTCCTCCCACACAACTCACACCAAAGACAACAATATTTTAGATGCAGTTTAACCTAACAGAGAACTTTACTTCTGTTCACAGATTCAAGCAGAATTATAGAGCACAAATCATATAATCTAATTCCCTGTTTCTGAGTCTGTTTGTTTTACACAGTTTCTGCTATTAGTAGGTACACAGTTTCACAGGTAAGTACTAGGCTAGCTGCCCTTGCAGGCCATTTTAAGTCTAGCTAATTTCACTTTTTGTGCTCAAATTAACCTATCCCATTGTGATAGAGAATGAGATTACTCTTTCCATGGTTGGTAATTATATATTTCCCATAATGAGAATAACTAGGATCATACCATAGATAATTTGAGGGGATGCTTGCATGTAATAAAGCATTTAAGAGGTGCCTCTGTCCATTAGTACAGGGGCAGCCCTGGGGTACATTTTCTATTCCCATCCATAGAACCAAGTTGTACTTGAATATGGACAAGGATGACCATTGTTGTATGCATGAGGAGTATATTCCAGAGCAGCAATATTGTCTGTGAGATATACCTGTCCCTATAAACCATTTTGTTGATGTTGCATAAGAGGTTTAGAACCCTAGACTCAGTATTGCCGATGCCATTTGACTTACTCTCTGCAGTAAATCCATCAGTACTGGTTGAAGGCTGCCTTGTATGGTAGACACTGGTCACCTCTTAGCAGTCTGTAGATTGCCATCTATAGTGACAGAGCTTTGAGTCACCCCATGTAGGACATATTGATTAAGCCTTGTATCTTTTAAGTAAAGTGTCGCTTTGGTCTTTCCAGTTGTTGCATTTGTCTGGAGAGATACATACCAAAGGTGGCATTATATCTTAATAAGGGCAGAGTAAAGGGGGGAATGACATCCCTAGATCTACACACAATCCCTTTGTTTATAAGCTATGCAATATAGAAGGACTTTCTTACAACAATGGACATATACTGGTCAAAAGTTAGGTTGCTGTTCATCTAAGTTCCCAAATCTTGAACAACTGGGTCAGCTCATAGGGGTGTATTGTCAATGTGGTAGCTCCCTGGGGTAGATGACTTCCCAAAAGATACAATAATGCATTTTTTTGGCATTTAGTTTCAGTCCATGATTTTGGCACCACTTATTTATTTCAGACAAACCTCCCTGCAGGATGGCCAAGTTATTTGGGGATTCAGTGACTTCTCCTAGCTTGCAGTCATCTGCAAACTTAGTCAGCTGGAGCCCTTTGGTATTGACTTTTACTTCAGAGAAGTAGATGCCCAACAGGAGAGTTCCTAATACTAAACCCTGTGGGACTCCATTGGTGACTGACCTCTTTGTGGAGGTAACATTCCCTAGTTTGATTTCCTCCTTCCTGTCTATGAGCCAGTTGGCAATCTAGCAGATGACATGGGGGTTTATTCCAACTTTATTTAGCTTTTCTACCATGCCTCAGTGGGCACTTTTGTCAAAAGCTCTGTCCAGGTTGAGGTATGATGTGTGTACCATTTTGCTTTCATCCATTGTTTTGGTGACCTTTTCAAAAATGTTCAACAGGTTGAATAAGCATGACCTGCCCTTGATGAATCCAAACTTAGACGGGTCCGGTGTTTGGAGGTTCCATATGTTCTGACTGATTATTTCCATGATAAGTCTTTCCATGACTTTGCATATGAAGCTTGTGAGACTCTTGGATCTGTAGTCGGGCTGGGTCTGTGGAGAGTCCTCCCTTATGCAGGATTATGACTGTAGCCGTTCTCTATTCATTTGGAATAAAACCTCTATGAAAGCTGAGACTGAACAGTGTTGTTAGAGGTGTAGATAAATCATGCTTTATGCTATTTAAGATGCATCCAGTATTTTTAGCTTTTGATAGCACTTTTTGGACTTGGTCTTTTCTGATAGCTGGAGGCACGCTAGTTTTAGGTACATCTTGAGAGACAGACAGAGGGGAGAGGGGGCAAAGATAGATATAAATTTATTGGCCAGCAGGCTCACTATAGTTTCAGCCTCAGTGTAATCAGCATAGTTTACAATCAGCTCAGCACATTGCTGCATTGTGATTTTGAGATTATGAGTATAACCAAAATGGCCTAGTGACTGACTTTGTCTTGGGTAGCTATTTTTGCCTCAGACTTGGCTTTGATGAATTATATTACGCTACTTGAGTTGTTTGTTTATTTCAGTGAAAAAGGCTCTAACATTCTGGGAATTACTTTTCTTACTTTTGGACAGAATTCTTTTCCTTTTATTGTAAATCTTGTTGATATTATGGTTCCACCAAGTGTGTTTCTTTCTGGGGTTTGCCCTGCACGTGTTCCAGTGCAGTATGCAGCTGTTTACATGCTGGTATAGTGTGGTGGTGTACATTTCTGTGTGTTCAGTGGAGTTAACTGGGTTTGATGGGGATTTGAATCTTGCCAATGTATCACTTAGGAGTAGATAGTTTGTCTTAAAGACATTTCTAAAAGTACCTTGGATAGAAGGGATCTCTGGTTTCAATTTTTTTCGAAGGAGACTGCTATTTATCAGCCCTAACAAGTGATGAAGACACACAATTAATGGTGCAATATGATCCCATATTAGTAAGGAAAAGAACCAATGTGCTATTGCCTGTAGTAGCTACTTTAATTTTTCCAGGGCATTTATATTGACAAAGTCAAGGAATGTTTGCACTTGTACACTACTGGTGGTGTAGATTTCTCAGGCTACACTTGGATAATTTAGATCACCTATAAATGGTATAGAGTGTAATACTGAGTGATTCTAGTTCCTGTAGATAGGCATTGTGGCTTTCTTGTGTCATAGAGGGAATTCTATAGCTAGATAATATATGGTACAGGAACATTCTTTTTTTTTATTAATACTTTTTTATTGATTTTCATGAAATATAATAATACAATAAATAGGATATATAAATATACATAACATGTCTTAAGAACATCATAACATGAAACAATAACTATTTACAATGTCCGTAACAAATATAATGTCATTATTGTGATTACATTTTATCTAGTAATTTTTTAAGCTTTAACCAAGTTAATTTCTTATGTGTTCATCTTAGTAGTTCTTTCTGAAACAGTTTGTAACTCCCTAATACATACAAGTTTAGCTAATAATAAAAAATCTGCAAATGATAGGATTTTTTTACATTTCCAATTTGATGTAAGGACGAAAGAAGGTGCACCTGTATTTTGGGGATATGTGTTAGTATTGGTGCATTGAATAGCTATAGTCAGACACTTCGACTTATCCAGCCACAAGGCTTTTATGAAATTTCTACAATCTATCCAAAATGGAGTTACTATTTTACACGTAATAAACATGTATACCCAATCTATGCAAAGGGTTTCCTCACATCTCCAACATTTATTAAGATTATTTTTTTATATCAAATCCATTTTATGTGGGTAATAAAGCTCCTATGGATGTATTTCAAAGTGAAAATTTTCCAAAAAGGAGATGATGTTGTGTTATTAATTGATTTAAGTACTAATTCTTTTTCACTTTTTGAAAAAATTGATCTGTTTATTCTTTCTGCAAAATTACATAAGGAGTCCTCTGTGATTTGCATATCAGTTCTTAAAGATTTATATATTGTTGACAATGAGAGACTATTATTAATGCACAAGGTGTTTATTTCACAAAAGAGGAAAAGTATCTTAGGTATAGGTGTTGTATTGGTGATATGGCATATTTTAAATTAATTAACTATGTATTCTCTAAATACTTGTATGTTCAATCAATTGTTATGCTTTATGTTATATCTGGCCATAAGGGAATATGGTTCGTGTATATTATTATTACATAGAAATTGGTGCCAGAAAACTAATCCATTGCCTTCCATTTCTTTTATTTTAAATACATTGAAAGAGTCAAGACATGTCTTTGTGTATGCTATGGGAAACATTAAAAATATTAAGTTCTTTATCATATGATTTTTATTCATTATCTTTTTAAAATTGTCTAATATATAGTTGATGAAAACAGAGTTTTTTTACTTTTATTGGTATTGTAGATATGGTCTTTGAACAAAAGAAAGATTTTTTTTTATTTTCTGAGAACATATTATTGTCAATAGTTGTATCTATGTCAGATAATAAATACTCGGAAAGTCCAGGTCTGAACTGTCTGCAAACAGCTACAGTTAACTTTGAGTATGTGTCTACCTGTTTGAGCCAATCTTCATTTTCTCCTGGAGAGCACTGTGCTTTGGCTGTAAGCAGCCCCCCCCACCACCACCACCACCATACACATCTTCCACTTTCTCTTATTCCCTTCTGTTAGCAAATAGTATCCATAACTGATCAATACTGTGTGTTTGTTAATTTAAACTATGACCACAGTAGCCTACTGATAAAAGGTTATCCTGGTTTTCCACCTGAGAAATTAAAAAAAGACTTACAGTTTCAGAGCAGTCCTTGGTCAATTGTGATTGTTTCTTAACACATACTTGTCTTGCTTTGTGATTGTTTCCAGCCCCTCATACAAGACCCTAACAGGGTCTCTACCTGCTTCGCTCCCCACCCTGCCCCATATTCCCTCCCGCCCCCAGTGGTCCCACCTTTATTGCACTCAAACCCCTCCCATCTTTCCAATAGCCAACTACAGTGCTAACCCAACACTACCTCCTCCATATTCCCTCTACTATCACACCTTCTCAACTGACATGTACAAGCATACCTTTCCTTTGCTCACTGCATGCACTCTCCTTGCATATCTTACATCCTGCCAAAGCTCCATCATTCCCCCACTCAACCACTACCACTGTACTACTACTCACACCACCACCCATGTCTCACCCATACTCAGCTCCCCTCCCACCAGCTCAAGAACCATCCCTATGCACCCCCCACATATTCTACAAACTATATTACTCAAACGTAAAGCATCCCTACAACTTAACATAGTAACCCTCCCACCTATTACCCACAGAGCACAATCATAAAGTTTCCCTTATAAACAAACACATTCAAAAACTGAGAAAACTAATAATCTCATGCATATCAAAACTAGCCCTAAGTGGAGACATCCACCCCAACCCTGGCCCTACCATCTCCAACCCCAGCCCTACCATCTCCAACCCCAATCCTCATAATCAGACTAGAGACCACAACTTCTCCCACATTACAGCCAATAGAAAGCCAAGTGACTTCCTTCTACTAAGCCTAAATATTAGAAGTATATCCAACAAAGTCCATGAACTCCATGCCACCATAGACTTATACTCCCCAGATATAGTCATCCTGACAGAAACCTGGCTAAAACCTCACATTACCAGTGAGCAAATACTCCCTACAGGTTACGGCATACTAAGAGTAGGCTAATCAAAAAAGGAGGTGGTGTAGCTATAATATTTAAACAGCATCTAAACATCCAGATCTTAAAATCATCAGCTCCACAAATAGGCAATGAAGAAATAATATATACCAACCTCAAAATTAATCAAAACAAAACCATCAACATAACTGGATGCTACTTCCCACCTGGCCAAAACATCCCTCCACTAGAAAACCTCCTCAGCTGGTCTACCCACCATCTCCCCCAAGAAACTATCATCTTAGGTGATTTCAATATTGACTGGCAATCCTGTCCTGGCAACAATCCAACCCATCATGTACACCTTCATGGCTTCACCCAACTAGTCCAGTCACCAACAAGGATAAATAAAAACTCCAGCAAGCACACTACCCTGGATTGGATACTAGTCAGTAAGAACCCCCAGTCATATATAATAGGCTGCTTATCAGATAGCCTCAGTGATCACTCCCCAACATTCCTACTCAAAAAATACCTGTACCAAGCTAAACCTGTCATCTATCGTCAAATACGTAAAAAAATAAACTTTAACCCACTCACATTCATCTCATCCCTCAAAGAATGTAACTGGCATGCTCTAAAGTACCTCAGTCTAGATGACACAGTTGAATTTTTTAATACTACCTTCCTGAACATCCTTAATTACCATGCCCCCATAAGATTTTCCAGAACCAAAGCACAATCCTCCCCATGGCTACAGAAAACCACTAAGTCAGAAATGAAAAACAGGGATAAAGCCTGGGAGCACTGGCACAAAACCAAAACCCCCACAGCTAGACAGAAATTCCTAGAACTACGCAATAGAGTCAAAAAGCTAATAAAACGGGACAAATTCCAATACTACCAGTCTGCCCTAGACTCCTCACAACACAGCCCCAAACAATTCTGGTCCTCCATAAACTCCATCCTCCACCCAGGTAAAGTCAGTATCCCTCCTCCTAACATCCCTCACTCCTCAGAAAATATTGCTACCTCATTCAACACACACTTCACCCAAACCATACTATCACTAGCTAAACAACACAACCCCCCTCCTCCAACCCACACCTTCAACTAGTAATCTCCCCACTGCCTTCTTTTTTTTCTCCTGTACCTACCTCCAACATAAAAAACTCTTAACTAAACTTAAACCCACCAAATTAGCAGCAGACAACCTCCCAAGTGAATACCTACAAATCGCAGCTGATGCTCTGGCCTACCCAGTATCCATCTTGATTAACCGATCTCTGTCAGAAAGTTACGTTCCCACATTGTGGAAAGTCTCACATATAATTCCCCTCCACAAAGGCAGACCCTCTGCAGAACTAACCAATTACCTGCCCCATAGCTATTTTCTCTCCACTCTCCAAAATACTAGAGAGATGCATACACTCTCAGGTCTCACACTAACTCCTTACTAACAACCTCCTTTCCAGTACTCAGCATGATTTCCGACCAAACCATAGCACCACCACTGCCTTACTCTCCTTTACTAACACTATCCTTCAAAAAAACAATATCTATCTCTCCTCTCTTTTTTTCCTAGACCTATCTAAAGCTGACATGGTCCCACACACAAAACTTATCTCTCTCATCTCAAACCCCTATCTTCTCACAATCAGTCACCCAACTGGTTCAGTGTTTGTATGTCTGACCGCCACAAATCCCAATCCGGCAGAAATGACATATCTATATCTCCCCCTGTCTCCATAGGGGTTCCCCAAGGATCCCATCCTGGACCCCTACTTTTCTCTGTTTACACCAATAATCTAGCCTCTGCCACCAAACATGGCACACTCATCCAATACGTAGATGACTCAACCATCATCTGCTCAGCCCAGTCCCTACCCAAACTGCAAAAAGTCACACAGGAAGCCTTTTCCTCTGTTGAAACATGGTTATCTGATGCCCAATTAATACTCAACCCAAACAAAACTAAACTACTCATCTTCCAACCCACCAAACATACTCAAAACAACTCTCACTTTAACATCACAGCAAAAGACAACACCACTATATACCCAACTGAACACACCAAATTGCTAGGAGTGGAAATAGACAATAAACTAAAATTTGACATTCACATATCCATGACCATAAAAAAAGTCCACAAAAAAACTAGGAGCATTACACAGGAATAAACAATTTCTCACCAAAGCAGCAAAGATTTCAATAGCAAATTCCCACCTTATCTCCACCCTACTTTATGCCTCTCCAGTATATACCAACCTAAGGCAATGTGATCTAAACAAACTAGAGACCTGCTACAACAAAATTGCCAAATTCGCCACAGGGGCATCCTACCGTAGTCACCACTGTCTCTCACTTGCTGAACTGGGCTGGCTTGAACTCCCTCACCTCCTTCAGTGGTATCAACTCTCACTCGCCCACAAATTAGTAAACCATCCACTAAATGTCCCATCCCTCCAGAATCTACTCCAACCCTATCGCACCACCAGACCACTAAGATCCAGCAACAAAAATCACTTGCAGATCACTAATGCCAATAACTCTGCTGGTGAAGCACTATTCTCTTGCGCCATAGCCAAATTATGGAACTCACTCCCACCCACAATTACCTCCGTACCATCATGCACCAACTTCAAAACTTTATTAAAATCGCACCTAAAAACATGCTGGCTATGCCCTTGCAACTCCCACTCAAATATCATCCACCCCATCCAACTACTACCTTTATTTCACCTCCACTAGCTATCTTGATGATAGCAAGCTCAGATGCTCATAAGCCTAGTACTTATTATACAGCAGGAACTTCTCATTGTTACATTTGTTAATGCCTGTTATGTACTTCACAGATAAAGATTCTAGTTGTCTACTGATGTACTATGTTCTTCATCTGTAAATATGTTGTAAGTAATTTCTATGTTAAATTGTTAATCGCTATGTAATCCAGTGTAACTACTGTCTGTTTATTTTACTGTGGAGCTTTTCTCCTCGGGCCTCCACTGAAAATGGACCCACGTCCAGTCGGACACTCCCGGTCAACAAATTTAAATAAATAAAAATAAATAAATAAATATTTTTCCAGTTAGAAATATATTTCGAATTTAACCATTGACTTATCACATTAAGTATGACCGATTCCGCATAAAGATCTAAATTTGGAAATGCAATTCCCCCATCTTTCCAGCTTCTGTAATGCCATGCATGACTAATTTTTGGCTTTTGGGGAAACCAAAGAAAATTTATTAACATAGAATTTAGTTGCTTCATTAATTTTATGGATGGAGAGGCAATTAAAGTTTGGAAATAGAACAAAGTTTTAGATAATATGATCATTTTTATTAATGACAGTCTTTCTTCTATTGTGAAATACATTTTATTCTATTTAAGCATTCCTTAACTGTAGATAATAGATATTTGCAGTTTGTTTTTTAAGTATTATTCCAGCTTGATTTTATGTATATTCCGAAGTGTTTAAGAGTGTCATTTGCCCAGTTAAAATTGATATGCTTTCCTAATAAAGTGTCTACCTTTTTATTTATTAATAAAGTTTCTGTTTTGATGTGATTGAAACTTAGGCCTGAAACCTCTTCAAAAACTTGCAGGGATTTTGTTATATGATCTATAGAAGAATCTATATTTCTAATTGTTAGCATGATATCATCTGCAAAAAGTTGTATTTTGGAAGTGTAATTTCGGATAACAGAAAATCTCCTTATATTATAGTTTGCTCTTATGTAGTTAGCTAGAGGTTCTACTGATGAGGCAAATAATAAGGGGGAGAGTGGACAGCCTTGCTTAGTACCTTTTAGGATGTTAAGTGGACCTGATAAGAAAGCGCCAATTTTGATGTATGATATTGAGTTTACATATAATGTGTTAATTATATCAATAAAATCGGGGAGAAGTTATATACTTCTAATACTTTAAATAAGTAGGACCAATTTATACAATCAAATGCCTGGTTTAAATCTATGCTAATAATTGACAGTTCTTTCTTTTTCTTGTTGGCATGCTCTACTAAGGGTAGGAGCCTGATAACATTATCTTGTACTCCTCTGTTTAGGATGAAGCCTGTTTGGTCATCAACTATTAGATTGGGTATCAACTGATTTAATCTGTTAGCAAATATTGATGTAAAAATGTTATAGTCCACATTTAATAGTGAAATGGGATGATAAGAAGTTACTAGCTTGGGATCTTTGTCATGTTTTAGGATAGGAGAAATCAAAGCATATTTCCAGGAGGGGAATGAACTTATCTTTTTTCTAAATTCTTCAAAAGTTTCTAAAAGCGTCTTCAGTGTTTTGTCTGGGAGTACTTTATAAATTTCTCCTATTAATCCATCTAATCCCGGAGCTTTATTATTCTTGAAACTTTGAATCCTCTCTTTTAGTTCTCTTAATGTTATTGGTTTGAGAAGTTTGGTATTTTTACCAAATCAAAATTCTACTTGAGAAACAGAGACCAAACTGACTTTGTTGTGACCTTTTACAAGTTTGGTATTTTGTTCTATTTATAATTTATTGCCTATTTTCTCTTTTAACAAATTAACTTTTAGGACATTGTTGTTAATATTTGGATTTATGTTATTTATTATTTTGTGATGCTTTCTGAAAGTCTCAAGAATTTCTTCTAAATCTGTTACAATTTTAGTTTTATTTTTAGTTTCATCAACAACTTCTCTTATATGTTTAACATTAGTTAAGTTTTTTGATTTCACAGCTAATCTATGCATGTTTTTTGATTTAAAAGAACAAGACTGTATTTTGATTCTTTCTAAATTTATTGCCACTTTATGATTCAGGATTTCCATGTATTCTAGGTTTAATTGTTTCTGTTCTACATTTGCGTTTATGTCCTTATTGTTTAGATTTCTTTTTAGTTCATCAATTTTTGATTGTAGTTTCAATAGTGCACTATCCCATTCCTTTCTTTGTTCCGGTACCAGGTTTTGATTTTACCAAAAATGTAAGATTTCAATGTATCCCAGCAATAACTTTAGAAGTACTATCGTTGTCATTTATGTCAAGAAATATCTTTATTTCTTTCAGCAGCCATTCCTTAAACCTGATTAGTTAAACAATGTATGCTGGTATTCTTTGCCAATATACTAAATTAATAGATTTCATGTTGATTTTAAAGAAAATTGTGGTGGACATTGGACAGGAGCTAATGAAAACTTCCTGAATTTTAGAGAACAAATTATCAGTAACAAATACCTTATCAATAATAGTTTGTGTACCAAATCTGTATTTTAGGGATTTAGGTTCTATTTTTTCATAAATATCTCTTATGTTTGAAAGAGTGATGAAATTATTCAATCTTTTAGCAGTTGCAGATATCTTAAAATTATCACATTTAGTAGTATCACTTCTAGAAAGAATACAGTTGAAATCCCCTGTATATATTATATCGGTTCTACCTGACATAATCAACACACACACACCGAACCACATCACCGACAATTCACATATTCGACAGTCATAAACAAAAAAAACCACACATAACCGAAATCTAAATAAGTCAGGTAGAACCATTATATCACATTTAGATGTAATTGAAAGTAAATCAAGATATTTATTCGCTGTTGCAGCACCGATACTGGGTATCCAATAAGTGTTGGCTAATGTGATTAGTTTTTTATTTCTAGAATAATTAAGACTCATCTAAACCACCTTCGTCCATCTTAAGAACAGTAATCTTCATCCGTTATGTGCTACTGCCATTACAATAACTGTACAGAATGTAATAAAAAGAGAAAAAAGAGAAACAATAAAGGGCTACCCCTCAAAATTATTACTGACTTGAATAATAAAATATCAAAACATGTGTGATTAAGTTTAACAGATTATGTGTGGTAATTATATATATTAAATGCAATTATCTTTGTGAAACTAAATCCTAGATTATCTTGAAAGAAGGGACCTATGTGTATTACTACAGAAGTACAAAAATATTAATGCACTTAGGTAGCTTATGATTAGCTATGAGTCTAAAATTTTTTCAGATATATTTAATAAAAAAAAAACTCGAAACTATCAACAATTTTAAATAAACGCTATTAAGATTCCAGAGAAACAATTAAATTAGCCAGATTAGTTATATCTATACTTGGCTCAATAATCTGCATCTATGTGATGTTACTATTTTCTATCATTGAAAAAAACAAATGATATTAAGGAAAATAAATCTCTAAAGCTACACCTATTGGCAGTCTGTGGAATCAGCAGTTCACTTACTAATGTTTTGGGATGTGAAAAGAAACTAAAGCACCTGGCAAAATCTCAGGTACAGGAACATTCTGATGGTGTTTTGGACATGAAGAATCTATAATGCATCGTGCTGCTTTACCAGTCTGTGAGTCTATTCTGGATGAAGACTGAGAAACCTCCATCTTTTTTCCCTTCCTGATTTGTAGCTGGTTTAAGCATGTGGAAGGTGTTATAGCCCTGCACAGCCAGAGTGCTCTCCAGTATTTTAAACCATGTCTCAGTCACTGTACAGATGTCAATATCCTCCAAGGTGAGAAGGGCTTGTTGGGAGTAGAGTTTCTGTTTAGGCTTCTAGCATTGATCAGTAACACCTCATATTTTTCTTTGCTTATTTCATTATGTTGGTAGGTTATCAGGTTGGCATTGCCTAAAAAATGCACTGTGAGGGTGGACAATGGCTTTGCGAATAACTGAAACCCTAGAGTGGATAGAGGCAGCATGGTTTCTAAAACTTATCCTTCCAGGTTAAGAAATATTGGACCCCCATTGAATGACACCAAAAATGAAATCAGTTACTGAAGTCAATTATTTTTTGCTCATATTGTGGCATCATCCTTGGAGAAGGTAGAATGCTGCTCAATGCCAGGCTCATACCTGCCTTGGATACATAGTCTGAGAGCTCCATTATATCTCTCTCTTCATATAAGGTACACCTCAAGTCATTGATGTAAGCATGAACTATAAAACAGTCATATTGTTACTTGTTGTAAAAAGGACTTGACAGCATGCATGATCTGACAGATCTTGGCACCAGACAAGCAACTAACCATCACTATTTCCTTGCTCAGCCTTGTAAGAGGCACATCTATGTCTTACACTGGAGTCACCTATAAAAAGAATGTTTGATTGGGTCAATGCTTGCCTTATAGACTCAGCATTTGTGCCTTTGGGACTCTTTATGCTGTGTGATGAGGTAGGCTAAACTTGCTGAGTGTGCCTTGCACCTGTGTTGTGTTTTGGATGTGTTTGATGTTTAGGCAAATTAATCTTTAAAACCTCGGCATATGATGGATTATGTGTATTGTGATAGCCTTGGTGATGTGTGACATGTGGTGTACTTCTGACGATTTTGGTGTCTAAATTTACTGTGTGTGAGATTTTTGCCTCCAAAGATATTATATATGTACATCTCTTGCCCATTGTGACATGCTGTTTGCATAATCGATGATTGTCAGACAGCATGAGACAGTTCCCACACTGTCTCAGGATAGCTATTTCAATCAAGCTAGCTAGAGAAGTTGCAAAGCACTAGTCTATGATACTGACATGAATGTCTCTGGGAGCATGGCTTACTATAACTTCCTGAAGTTTGGTTTTCTTAGGATAATGTTTGGGTGGACTCTCTACATAGTATTTAAAGTTCAGTACAAAGCAACTAGCCTAGAAACCTTCTTCTGCCACCAGCAAGAACCAGTAAACTAATTATTGTAAAAAAAATTACTAATTTGATACTAAAATCAGTGCAAGCAGTACAAGTACATTTGATATTATGCAATTTTATCAAAGGTCTTTTAGCCTGCTGAATAATTTAAGGGAAGAAACTTTGCAAAATGGTACTTATATGCTTATTGTCAACAGCCAATAAACATGGAGAAGGGAGGGTTTTATGTTGTCAAATTATTGTAAGGGGCACACGTTTTCTCTACACTTCTGTTTTTCCATGCCACTCAAAACAGAGTGCTGCATCTGTGAAAATTTGCATTATATATATATGCCATAATGTTGACATAATAGATACTCTGAACTTAGCTGACTTTCTGTCAGCAAAAATATTCAGTACTCTGAAGAAGCTTTCTTTTACTGCCATTACAGCTGTTTCTTTCAGTGACTTATTCTTTTATCCAGCTTCTGTGTGGTGTTTATATCTCCTCGGAGACATTTTTATGTTATCCTGTGTTTTAATTTATCTTACTGTCATTTACACAGAACTTGCCCTATTTATAAGAGGTGATACTGGGCAATATGTTAATTTATTTGGGGAGATCATTTTCTCATTATTTTTCTGTTTCTGTGAAGGTTTCTTTTGAATTACATTCTAAATTTGTAACCTTGACCCAAAGGCCATCTTGTCTAAGATTATCCTGACATTGCAAAGTTTGGTACCCTCCCTCCTTTTAAGATGCAGTCTGCTGTTCCTCTGCCAACTCCACTCTGGAGTAACTGGAAGATTATATTCTCCACCCCATACAATTAGTACAACACTGCTATTTTCAACTTATGTACAATAAATGGACTGCCATTTTTACTCGATTCTCTACATGCAGTTGACAGGTCTCTCCAATTACATAAATGAGACTGTGGAGTTTAATTTTTGTGCCAGTGGTATTATGATATTGTCTTTGCTGGATATTTCTCTTTTCCTCATATACTTATGCAACCATGGAGTTAGTATGTACATATAGATAGATAGCTAGATAGATAGATAGATAGATAGATAGATAGATAGATAGATAGATAGGCTATTATAGTAAGGACAGATATCAGCTTCCCACATAGGGGCTTATCCTCTTGCAAAAGAAGCCTTGCTAAATGAAATGCAATGCAGCTACTCTTTTGGGACTTGTGTAGTTATGTAGTTGTGATCACCTAATTAGTGCTTCTGCTCACTGGGGAGATCACTAGTCACTGGGGAACTATTTTTAACAGTCCTTTTGTCAGCAAGCTAAAAAAAAAAAAGACTAAGTACTACAATTACTGCCTGATGTGGGAATTCCTGTTTGATTAAAAATAAATCAACAAACCAAAAACACTATTGGGATATGTGCATAGTTCACATTGCTCACTGTTCATGCAAAGATGTCAGTAAGAGTTTTTTCTCCCTTCATTTAAAGTTTACTGTGTTTGCATTACAAATTATGCTCTGAATATGATTAGCAGGGCCACCCTGTATTACAAAAAATATTAAGTAATGATGCTTATCATTCTTATTATTTTAATAGATTTAAATTGTGAGGAACTGTAAAATGCTGTTAAAGTAATGGTCATAATGGCAATGAGAAATGTATGAGTGGTGGATATTTTGAATGCTAGACATAGAATGGTAAAAAATACATTAATAAAATGTTGTACAGAGCAGTTTTGCTAATGACAGTGAGCACAGATGAATTGTATGGAAGAAACTACTTTTTAAATGGTAGTCAATTATGAAAATAATGTAAAAAATGTTGTGGAGACTGGAGAGTGTATGATGTTAGAGGTAGGCATAGAATCATTGAATGAAGATTAGTCTTCCCGAGGGTCTACTTCCTGGCATGTTGCTTGTGCTATTTTTATTGCTCAGAGGTACAGAATGGAAAGAGTTTATTCAGCTAATGGCCACTATAAAAACCTTGTCATTTTATTTTATTATTTTTTCTATCTAGCCTGGTGCTTTTCACTTTTTAACCAACTATATAACAGAAAAATGCAATTGTTTATCTGTTATAGCCTTTTCTTAACTTTCAATCAATAGTTCATTGTACAAAAAGCAACAACAAGACCCATTAATGAAACTATAAACTCCCCAAAAGTGATGACATTGGGAAAATCTTAGGTATATAAGGTGGAACAGTACAGGTGTGAAATGCATAGCCACAGCAAAAACACCTTCAGGAATCAGTTTATTGGAAGCCATACATTGTCGCTTTTCTAACTTTCTATCTAAGCACATTATTTCAGTCAGAAGTTCTTCATATAAAATATATGGGCAAGACACGGCAATGGCTTTACAAAATTCTGGAAGTGATAAGATTGGTAAAATCTTAGTTACATAAGTTGGAGCAGTACAGCCATGAACCTTGGTCATAGCACAGACACTGTCTCTCCCAGAAATCAGTATATTGGAAGCCTAAAGCTAAATTAATAAACCCATAGAAAACCATAAAATAAATAAATAAAACATAAAATGGAGATTTTAATCACAATAATAATCTATCCATCCATCCTCAGCCCCTATTCCCATTTTTGCACATAAAAATAAATAAATAAATACATAATTCAATGGTGATTGCTATATTGAATGGTAGTATGTGTCCAATATTGTAAATACTTTTAACCCACACATAGGTTCAAGCCTCTGATACTGCCTGCAAAGGTAGCAGCAGATACTGCTGTGCTAACACACAGCTGCTGACTGAGGGCCTCCAAATGTAGCAGCAGATACTATTGTGCCAGCACACAGCTGCTGACTGAGGGCCCCCAAAGGTAGCAGCAGATACTGTTGTGCCAGCACACAGCTGCTGACTGAGGGCCTCCAAATGTAGCAGCAGGTACTATTGTGCCAACACACAGCTGCTGACTGAGGGCCTCCAAAACTATTGTGCCAACACACAGCTGCTGACTAAGGACCTCCAAAGGTAGCAGCAGATACTATTGTGCCAACACACAGCTGCTGACTGAGGGCCTCCAAAGGTAGCAGCAGATACTATTGTGCCAACAAACAGATGCTGAATGAGTGCCTCCAAAGTTAGCAGCAGATACTATTGTGCCAACACACAGCTGCTGACTGAGGGCCCCCAAAGATAGCAGCAGATACTATTGTGCCACAAAACAGATGCTGAATGAGTGCCTCCGAAGTTAGCAGCAGATACTATTGTGCCAACACACAGCTGCTGACTGAGGGCCTCCAAAGTTAGCAGCAGATACTATTGTGCCAACACACAGCTGCTGACTGAGGGCCCCCAAAAGTAGCAGCAGATACTATTGTGCCAACAAACAGATGCTGACTGAGGGCCTCCAAAGGTAGCAGCAGAAACTATTGTGCCAACAATGAGATGCTGACTGAGTGCCCCCAAAGGTAGCAGCAGATACTATTGTGCCAACAAACAGATGCTGACTGAGGGCCTCCAAAGGTAGCAGCAGAAACTACTGTGCCAACAAACAGATGCTGACTGAGTGCCTCCAAAGGTAGCAGCAGATAATATTGTGCTAACACACAGCTGCTGACTGAGGGCTGCAAAGATGTTATTCAGCCTTTAATAACACAGAAGCTGGATGGTGGAGCTCTATTTACTTTAGTATTTTCCTGATGTTATCACTTTCAAGATTTTGTAGACTCATTGACGTGTATTGTTGACACTTTTTGTGTTGTGAATTTATGATGAAAGCAACATCAATAAAAAAGTCACAAAGCTGTTACTGTTTTTCAGAATAAGCACAGCTGTCAAAAATTTGATCTGTGACTTTAATAATGTGATAATTACAGAGAGCCAAGTTATTCTTTTAGTCTTATAAAAGGTGTAAAGGTGTGGATAAGTTTTGTAGGATAATCTCTAGGTTTCTTTTGCAGAAGAAGAGAGCTGCAAAGATTTGCAAACTTGTATTCTTTTGTGTTTCCATTTTATCTACTCACCCTTAGCCAGTCTTAATATTTTACCAATAAGTTTTAAAAAAATGACACAGATGTCTTGCTTTACAGGGAGACCTGAGTTTTTTACTTTTAGTTTTGACAAACACAACAAAGCAAGACTTGAATGGATAACAATTTGTGTTGTTTTACACTAGGGACCAAGTTTTTCTTTTCATTTTCTTTTCAAATAAAATGAAGCAAACTTTCTTTCTTGTAGCAGAAGATCTGATATTTTGAATGTAAGAAACAGTATTATAGGCAGAGTAAAAATAACTAGGCAAGGAACATTTAGAACTACTATAATTCACTAAAATGTATCTAAAAACAAGCAGATACCAGTATTCAAACAAGACATTGTCTTAGATAAAAATAAGAAGTGAATGGTGTGATGTAGTGACTTTGTTGTGCAAAAGCAAATTTCTCAAGGATTTGGATAGCCTCAAGTTTGTTGTCTTTTCACATTTGCAGTCATCCCAATGAATGCAGAATAGGTGTTTATAATCTCTGAGCAGTGCTGATGTCATCCCACTGAATGCAGGATGGGTGTTTGTAATCTCTGAGCAATGCTGATGTCATCCCACTGAATGCAGAATGGGTGTTTGTAATCTCTGAGCAGTGGTGATGTCATCCCACTGAATGCAGGATGGGTATTTGTAATCTCTGAGCAGTGCTGATAATGAATCCAGAAATCACTGTTCCAACCAGGATCCAAAAACACAAATAACATTGGATGAGGGCAAATCAATTCATATGGCCTATTTGGATTTCGCCAAGGCATTTAACACTATTCCTCATGCAGGTATAGCCAAAAACAGTTACAGAAAATAGAAATAATCCATGCGCCACCTGCTGGGCAGCCAACTGGCTTTCACAGAGGATGCCAGAGATAAGACTAGGCAAGTCCACCTCTGCTAAAAGGCCAGTCACAAGTGAAGTTCTCCAGGGGTTAGTACTAGGACCGCTCTTTTTTGACATTTGCTTCTCAGATGTCCATGTCAATAAAAATGTGCTGCAGCTGATTAAGTCCGCAGATGACTGCAAGCTCAGAGCAGTCATAGAATCACCTGAAGACACAAGCATCCTTCAGGAGTGTTTCACACAAACAAAGAACTAGTAAGAAACATGGGCTCAAACAAAAATGCAAAAAAAGTGCATAAGCATCTCTTTCAGTAAATCAACCATCCCTACAAACTACAACATTTACAATGCACCTCTTAAGGTAGAAATATTGGTTAGAGATCTGGGGACTTATGTGGATCATGATCTGACCTTGACTATCATGAGTCCAAAACAGTTAGGAAGCAATATTATATAACACAACTTATAAGTAAGGGCATTGCATCCAGGTCCAGTGAGACTATTACCCCTTTGTACTTGGCTCTTATTAGACTGATCATTGAATACAATGCTTTCTTTGGTATGTACCTACAAAGACCCATGTTTCATCTCAAGTGGTCACATAAATCCTTTATCAAAAGAATGCAGAGAGCCCAACACATGAATTATAGTGACTACCTTAGATCACTCTCCCTATTCTCAATCTGATATAGACTGCTAAGGCTTGACCTTTGCCTAGCCTTCAGTGCTTCCACTGACCCTGTACTGATGAACCTGCTCCATATCTGCAAAAACAATATTATCAGAAACACATGCTCTAAGGATTTTAGCCTTTCCAGCAATCTAAACAGGACATGCTGGAGAGACAGATACATCTCACAAAGGCTTCCACTGCTCTAGAACAGGCTTCCTATCCATGTAAAACAAAGTGCTTCCCAGAACCAATTCAAGCACAGTCTGAACAAATGGATGGAAACTGAAGATCCCTGGGGTGACACCTATGTCTCTCCTTATAAGAGGAAGCTGATGTGTTACAAAATTGTAACCTATGTCCTGTCTATAAAAGGGAACAAATAGCACTTGGGAATTCTGATTGGCTAGGCTTAAAATGTCCTGCAGGCTGTTAGTCTAGCATCATTCTACCTGTACTTTAGGTGTTTCTTGAGGATGAAGAACAGTCCTATGGACTGCAGTGGAGTGTTTCTACATTTGACAAGAACAAATATAGTCTCATTTAGAACCAGCAACATATTTTCATGAAATTTGTAAAAGTTTGGATAATTCTTAATGTCTTGGTGAATAAGTAATATGCAGAAATGAATTTTGTGGAACTGCACAAAAGTCTTAGTTGACAAGTTGTGTATTATTTATTATCAGTGATGAGAATGCCAAGGGTACAAAGTCATGAAAATATATGTCATCATTGTGATGAAATATTGTGAAGGGTTGTTTGTTCATGTGGTAGATATCAACACGTTTTAAGTAAAGATTAATATTCCTATCTATCAGCTTCAATATGCATTTTGGCGTAGGTGCACTGGAGTGGAATAAATCATGCAGATTGGAGTCATTTGATGGAAATAATGATTAGCACTAAGAAGGTTGTGCATCAGGGCTGGCAACTCGGCACATAAAAATCAACTGCCAATCATTAGCGGACCGGAGTTCCACTGTGGTGACCCCTAACCGGGAAAAGCCGAAAGACACAACAACAGCAACAACAAGTAACTAGCTATATATATTAATAGGGCTTCTCTCATATTTTGATTACCCACATGAAAAAAAAAAAATAAATGCAAATGATTGGTCGTGCTTACCTTGCACAGGGTGTTAGCAAGTAAAAGTCACTGTTAAAAATGTGTCCTTATGTCAGTAAAGGGTTCTGTATTTTGAATGTCAAAAATGATTCAGTGATGAATGCTTTCCTTGTTAAAATCTCAAACTAAAATGTGTTTACTGTATATGTCTTTTTTTTCCTGGAACCCTAGATTAAAATGTGTTTACTATATGTGTCATTTTTCTGGAAAGAACAGACGTATATGTATTAAAGAATTCATACTTTATATTTAACAGTCTACTGAGTGGAACTTGAAAATGCAATGCAAATAACCCTGAAGTTTAGTGGAAAGTTAGGCATGTTTTATTCATGGTCGGGTATTATTGTTACTTAAGCTGCTGTACTTTGAAATTAAGTAAAAGCTGCAGACATCTTCAAAGGACAGCTCAGATTTCAAGTGATAGACTCTCAGTTCAGTTTTCTGTTTCCTGGTGAGCTGTACAAGGTGTGTAATTATTCCTGTTTTCTCCTGTTGTGCAGCTGCTGTTATTACCCTGTTCCTTCAGTTGCTATAACAAGTAAGTATTTGTCACATCCGTGAATCAAGTTTTTGTCCTTTTCCAGCATTACGTAGTGTTTCCAACATACCCCCGCCCAAGCTGATCTCTTATCATCTTTGCTTTGATGTAATCCTTGCCAAGTACTAACTACTGACAAAGGAGAAAGTTGTGACTATGTTCACTTTAAAACAGAAACATGAAACCACATGTTTTAAGATCTTGCTGGACAGCTCCATAAATCAATGCTGAGAATTCAAAGCTGGGAAAAAAGTAATGTTAAAATGTTTCATCAAGTTCACTTGAATTACTAATTACAGCTTTGTAAACAGTTACCAGTGTACCGAGTGTGCATTATCCACAAAACATGGAATATGCAACTGTGTATGCATGTGTGTGTTTGAGACATTTAATGATATGCAAATTAAAGGAGCAATTTATTGTGGTTTAGGGGACTTATAAGCCCCCACTGTTATTCCTCCACTCTCCCACTGTTCTCTCTTGTTCTGGAAGCCAAATGACACCAACTCTGCACAAACATGCAACATACTTGAATGTTGTATCTTTTAGTTGAGAAAACAATATAAGATTTTGCACATGGACTAATTAGTGTGGGGTGCAGACCTCTGCGGCATGTGTCTTATAACCCATAGTGACTATATGCACTGGCAGTGTGCAAGTCATTTCACATTTTCACTCAGATGTTGTAATTAGAGCACTGCCATTAGCTAAAGGTTATGTGAGGAACGTTGTTACACCATGCGGTAATAAGAATCATCACACGCATGTTATATTATATCAAAATATGATAGAACTGCTGGGAAACGTTGTTACACCATGCGGTAATAAGAATCATCACACACGTTTAGTCATATTATATCAAAATATGATAGAACTGCTGGGAAACGTTGTTACACCATGCGGTAATAAGAATCATCACACACGTTTAGTCATATTATATCAAAATATGATAGAATTGCTGGGAAACATTGTTACACCATGCGGTAATAAGAATCATCACATACATGTCATATTATATCAAAATATGATAGAACTGGTTGTTTCACGAAGCCCACAGAGACAATATGCAAGAGTATAAACAATTACACTTAAGTAAAAGATTTCAGAAGTGGAGCTAAGCCATTAAAATATACATAAATGTACTGCACTACTGCAGTGTTACCTCTTCCACTGACATCCTTCACCATATTGTACCGTTCTGCTAAGACACGACGAGCATTATGTTTTCTTATCCATCTTTCCATTGTTATTATGCACTCAGCTGACAGCTGTTGCAGACTTCATATTCAAACCCTGAAATGCATTTTTGAAGTAGCTGAAGACCATTTAGGGTTTCTTGCAGTCTAATACATGTATTGTACATTTTGGCAAACTACATGTTTTGGAACATTCAAGCACAGCGAACTTCATAAATGTGAATCACAACTAAAATACTAAACTGCTTCACCACCATTAATTACTGCACTAAATCATTTAAGTGATCTGTGACAAATGGAATATTCATTTTTTTATAAAATGACTAAGCAAAATCACTCTGCACATGCCTGATGCACAGCGAAAAACACACTGGTCACTGACTATTGCCGCATATTGGCTTGTATTATATTCATAGACGTAATCATCTATACCCAACTTTTTTATTCTTACACAGCAAATATGATAATTTGAACAGGCCCGATAATATATTCTTCCATAAAAATGGAAGAACAGGCTACACATTCCCATTTTAAATAGTCTTTTCCTATAGGCAAAAATAACATAGAAACACCGAGAATTATTTACAGATTTTAGTACAAAAATTTTGGGAAACTGTTTCTTGACTCATACTTGAAAACCTTTCTCTCTCCGTTGTTCTTTTATTAGATAACTCTGTTCTGACAATCATCTGTGAACTAATGGAATCTCCATGACACACAGAAGACCTTTATTCTGTGAGAAGTACATTATGCCAGGATAACAGAAGTGAATGTTGCTTCACTTCATGCATTCTACTGGTTTGCAGGCCAAGACAACATTCAATAACCTTATATTGAAGTATGCAGGCAGAACAGGAGATGGCAGGGTAGTTTAAATATAAGACACTTGTTAAATAATTTTGGGCACTATAGAACAGACAATTTCCTGCCATTTATCCCTTCTCAGTCTTGGATGCTATAAATCACTCTAGACCCTCTGAACCTAATTGAAAACCCTTCCATTGTTTGAAATTGATGGCACCATTACAGCATCATATTTACAGTCACAGGGATTGTTATTTATACATGTTCAGCGGCTGCAACATCTGAGGTGTGCAAAGTCATTGCTACTGAGGGTATCTGTCAGGACATATACATTTTTTAAACATTGGATTCATATACCGGTATCACCATCAGGTCTGTGATCACTACTTCTGACCCCTTCCCTCCCCTGGAATAGGTAAGCCAATGAAATTCTGCTGCCTTTTCTGTCCCTCATATCAACTTTTCCAGTACTGGACTTACTAGCAGAACTCAGTCACCTGTGTTGAAATCAAGGCTTCCTTCCTTGCACCACAGAGCCAATGATTAAATATAATACACTATTTCTAAAAATAGCCATTAAATGCAGCTATTTGATTCGCTGAACTGAATTTTAGTGGAGTTAAACCATAATTACAATCATAAAAGATGCATTCGGCAAACACTTCATTACTGTGAATATTTACTCGACTATTTAAATTTATAAAAGATCCATGTTGTAGCATGAACAGTATGGACAACATAGAACAGAAACCATCCAGTGAACATCAGGGAAATATGTGCCTATGCAGGGTATTAGTAGAAAATGTGCACATCCAACACTGAATAGAAAAAATGGCTTCAGGAAAAATTATCTATTATACAGTGACATTATTTTAGAAAAGTGAGAATATCTTCCTACGATACCTTCAGTGTGTAATATGAATGACCTTTGCTTATCCAAGGGTTAAAAAAAAGATTTACCCATACCCACTGAAATTAACCTGTGCAAACTGTACTGGTCCTGGTTACATCCTGCACCACACATGGTCAGTCTGTGGTTATTTGCATATTACGCACATTTCACAGAGAAAGAGAGAGAGAGAGAGAGAGACAGAGAAGTTGTAAAATAATTAATGTGACAAGGACAAATGCAACTCGATTAGAACTACATTCTAAAAACTGCATTTCTGATTTGTATAAAATCATGTACTTTTGAGTCTTACACTGAGATTTTAAAGTGAAATGTACCCCATTTCCCACAGAAAGTACAACATTTCTCTCATTTATGTTTTATGTTAGTATCCTTTTAAGCACAATAACATCATCCTCAGTGAGATAGATGAATTGTTTTACCATTTTACAAACAGACTATCAAAGTAAAATAACATGACACATGATTAAAGAGAGACCATTGTAACAATCTCCAGTGTATTGAATGCCAATAGGGGTTTTGGTTATATGTATTAGTTGGTTAAGTGGTTGTCTTAATTTTTTTAACTTATTAATAGATTTGTAATTTTATATGAAGCTTTGTTGTTGGTTTGCACGTCTATATTATGGTTGGCAACGCCTCTAGTTTTTTACAAATTTGTAACCTAATAATTAAGGTTTACTTCAATCATTAATTAGTATTTTTTACTGATTTTTTTAAACATTCGTTATATATATATATTTATTACCTTTTTCAGTTCCATGTTATTTATTGTATTTTTCTTTAGCAATTCTTTTTGCATTTTTCATTTTTAGATGTCTTACTTAAATGCATTTAAATGTATTCACATGTACCTTTAGTGTTTATTGATTCTAATTTATGCTCATTGATTGTGCCTAATTGCTGATGATTTAGTGTTTTAAATACTGCATTGTGGTAGAGTGTAATTTATTCTGAAGAAGTTTGCTCATCGAGCAAACGAAAAGCGCTTAAATTAAACTTTGTTCTTGGATTTGTTTTAACCTGGTGGTTTTTTCTCAGTTATTGAACTGTGTAATTACCAGTATTTGGAAGGGCTGTTGGACTACTCTGGTACTTGGTTCACTTTTTCGTTTTAAATCTAACCCGTGTAACACTCTCCAGTGTACCACACATCATTAAATGTAACCTGTGAAAAATGATTCTTCTCACTGAAGAAGAAAAAGGTGGACTTAAAACATTGAATTAAATAGATAACACCTCCACTTCTAGATTTGAAATCTTACCAAACTCAAACTAAGTAAAACTAGAACAATTCAGAACATCCTTCTCTACTGTCCATAATATACACTCTCTGTCACTAAAACTAAGACAAACATTTTTCAGTCTCTCATGTGGCTGAGATATACTTATGATTTCAGGTACATTTATAACTCAAAAAAGTGTTGCATCCCACATCCCCAACATGAGAAGCTTTGCTCCTCACACTACTTTGCTTGCATAAAGTAATTCTATAATTATTCAATTGTGACTAGAGGAAAATCTAGTCAAATACTAAAGTTTGATTAAATAGACGTTTTGTGTAGTACAGTTTGATATATAACTAAATTGACAAACCTTCACTACATAAAAAATGAAAATAAAAGGGAATCTTAGCAAATACAGGAAATTAAATATACATCTATACCTATATATATATATATATATATATATATATATACATCTATACCTATATATATATATATATATATATATATATATATATATATATATATATATATATATATATACATGTAGGTTTACCTTCAAAAAGTTGAAAGCACATAGTCGAATGTACACATCATTGAAATGTTTCCACAAAATCCCATACTGACGAAATTTCATAAAGCAAAAAAAAAAAAAAAAAGTAACATGGGTCAAAAAGGGGGCGAGATTTTGTGCTTCAGAATATCAGCATTCGAGGTTTTGAGAAGTTGCAGTTCAGGGTTCACAGAAGTGGTTTTGACGATGTGACAGACAACATTTTGAAGGTATATACATATATATATATATATATATATATATATATATATATATATATATTAATACATATACATATATAAAGAGATAGAGAAAGATACAGTGACATAGATGACAGACTGTGAAGAGAATAAAAGTTAATTTGAGGATTTTGCTAAATGCAGACAAGCTTGACAAACTGGCCTTCTACAGCAATAAACCATTTTATTTCTAGGGTCAGTTAGGTACTTTTTAGAAGAATACATTTTGATCACTACAGTGACACAGTGGAATATTGTAAATATTAAGGTATAGTCCATTTCCCTAATCCAAAACTGTCAGTTCCCCACTACTCATTTCAGCATATGAATTTTCTCCATCTCAAATGCTGAAATTGTTTAGGCCTGATGCTCTTCCCTGGGGTATATTGATAGAAAGCATAACTGGGCTAAATACAGCTTACTGAGATTCTACTATAAACTACTATGTAACTGTTATACCTATTAAATGACTATACCTGATTGCAGTACCTAGTGAAAAATAGGCAGTTGTGTTCATTAATCATCAGTGGTCATTACTAGTAGGCCAAAAAAAAATCTATAAACCACTGGTATCTCAGCTATGTTGTGATACTAATTGCCTGGTATTGCAATCTGTAATCCTCAAATGCCACTTTAATAAGTGTATGGTATTACTCATGCACGTTGATATTATTCATATTTTATATATGGTCTCTATTTCTGTCAGTGTGCTGTAACCCTGCCTAATGCCTTAAGTCATGGTTGAATAAAAGTCTTCTGAGATCAGCTCAGTGTCCTGATGAGTAAGTCAAACTAAAACAAAATTGACTGAATTGACTGTGCTACAAGGAGGGAAAGTGTTTTACTATAGCTTAAGAGGATTCTTCAGATGTAAGCTTTTCAGATATTACAGCCATCCTTTTGTAGTAGAAGGACAAGTTTAGATGTTTTAGATCCAGGTTTGTCTTTAGACGTTTTGAGTTATACAGAAGGGAAAGAACAGTTATGGTGGTCTGAGGTAAAAGAATTTGATGACCCAGAATAGGATTAGTCTGACCAGAAAACCCAAAGAACAATTAGACAAATCCTTAAGGACCACTTCTTGGATAATATCCAGTCTGGTAGATTATCTTTAGCTTAGATCTGTAGAATCAAAATGTACTTTTCAGAATTCTATGTACATATTTTTAAAATATTTTTTTTCAGCCAACTACTATATCATACACCACTTTGATCAGGGAAAACATGAGCTTTTCATACAAACAGGTCATCAGAACTCCAGAAAGGTTAGTGCACACAAAAAGGACAACCAGATAACTGGAATTAGCACTGAGAGAATAAGGAACCAGTCAACCATATAATTAGCCAGAACACTGATTGTTTGGGGCTTTTTAATTTAAAATACTTACCCCAAAGGTTATCTATTATTTAGCAGGTAGCCACCGCAAACACTACAGAAACTAGAGTGGCATTTTCAAATCTTAAGACTCCAGAGGATTAGAGTAAACTACTTGATGTGAGATTACTTATATCAGCTTTCCTTAACTAAAATCATTTAAGGTAGTTATTCATTTGCTGTTGTTCATTCCCTGCTGGTGGCAGAAGCAGTATTGCAACTTCAAACTCACAACCTTGAGAAGGAAGAATGAGTCAGGTTTTTGAGTGCCAATCGATTACTTTGTCTGAGCTACAACAAAATCAGATTAAGAATAATAAAGTAAGGGGAGAAATAAAGCAGGCCATTCCCTCCTGAAAAGAAAAAAAAATGTTTATGTTGTGTTGCTGGTCTCTACTCATAACTGTACAATGTTTTTAAAGTACAGTGAGTTACAAGCAATATTTGACAGGCGATTCCGATGTAAGCTTGGAAGTTTCAAAGACTCCCAGTGGATCTGGCTCCAGATATTAAGATGCAGAATACAGGACTAACAACAAAATATGTAGCTCTCCACAGAAGCTGCAGATTTAGAGCATGCTTTACAGATAACGGAGCTAGTTCTGATGAGATTTATCTATGCCATTTGCATATTATAAGAAACCTTTATATATGAATAATTGTTTAGTCTGAGAGAGGTTTCAGAATTGTTTTCTCAGTTCATAGTTTCAATGACAGCAACAAACTGCTAGAGTTTCCATTATTGCTATATTCATTGTGACATTTTTTAAATAAATCTAAAGATTTAGTCATCCGTTTTGAATAATATGAACATGTATTTATTGCAATTATTTGCAATATCTAGATGTGTCATTGAACTCTGTCTAGTTACACCTTGAATTCATAATCCCACTGTCTGCAGTGTGATATTATCAAACTGAAAGCATAAAGGGCAGAAGATATCTGCAAGAATTTTACAAATGAGAGTCATCTAAGAGAGAGAGAGTGCATTCTTACTGTCACCTTTTGTAAATGATTAGCTACCTTCCTGCTGTTGCTGCATTAACTATTTCTGTCACCTCTTCTCTTTTCTGTTTCATATGCATCTGCATCTTTCTCTGCACATCTGCATCTTTCTCTATATATCTATATCTCTGTCTGCCTATTTGTATATTATGATATTTGACATAACTAGAACAACTGTAGAAATAGCTTTTCAGTGCTTTGCCATGTAAAATATTACAGTGAGAGAGTTTAACATTTGCATTGATACTACTCCAGCAAATAACATTTACACAAAGTTTATGTAACCTTCTTGTATAATTATTTTTCTTCCACAAGCATTAGCCAGACAGTTGAGTATAACCTCTTATATGGCACACTGTAAGTCAGAATCACTGTGTTTAATAAGGAACCAGCTTTTGGACCTGGAAACTCACAAGACAGACTTGGGTCACAAGGCAGTCATTCAAATAAGTCAACAAAAAAGTACCTCCCTTAACTTTCCATTGCAACTTTCAGTTTATTTCTGAATACCATACTATTGACGGTATATGTACTTGGATTACTCAGACGTGTTGGATTATTTTGATGTACTTTGGTGTTTACCTTCCTGTAACTGCCTGGTATTTTTTATGAAGACATGCCAACATAATGCAGTGAAAGAACAGTATTATGTAAGTAACTGTATTATTATCAGGTGACCCTGAGAGGACAAATCATACAACCATATCACTTTAACTGTTCCACCCAGAAAACACAGCACAGAATTAATAGAGTGCTTGTTGAAATATGTCTTATTTACATATTTATATGTACAAGTGAATACTTTAGCAAAAATACTTTTTAAGCCCGTGTTTGCATAAAGCTGTTCCTTTTCATGAAAGCCAATAAAAACAATTTATAAACTTTCTCAGCACCTAGTGCCCTCTGAGAGCCATTTGTTAGTTATACATTTGCCGTATATACATTAGGGCTTAGTAATGTGAAATACTCTCTTCTTGTATTTTTTTTTTAATTTTTTTTTTTTACTGAGAAGACATGGAACCTTGTTTCTTGTTAATTCAAGTTTTTCTTTTCACTTCTGCAAGTTGCTGGATTAGAAAATTGACTAGTTAGCTCACACTGCCAGTTGTTATAAGGCATTTGAGCTATTTAATGACCCTGGATTCTGTCATCAGAGCTATTAAAATGTTACTGTACAGTGAAGTAGCCCTTCCTTTATCAAACTAACACTGACAACAGTTGTCTGTTATTACTCTTCTAGTAAACAGTCCAGAATATTGTCTTGTTTTGAAAATTTTCAGGTAAGACTATTTGCAAAATAAAAACTGCACTGGATTGGCAATGGTTTTGAAGTTTCACTGCCAGGAAAAAGTATATATTAACTGAAGTTAACTGAAGAGTGAAATAATGTACACGTAGGTGGACAAAGTCAATGTGTTTCAACTCCTGCACAATTCATCAGATGTAAGAAACTAAGCATATGAAGGAGCTTTGTAAATCAGATCTTAACTTTTTTAAGTAGTCATTTTTATCAATAGTTATGCTAATGTGGTATTACAATAGTTCTGGGCAGCAGGATGACATCAGCCACCATGGAGTGTATTTCATAAAAACATTGATGCTAACTCCTTTCAAAGATTAAGCACTACTGTAGCAATAGATTTGCATAGAAATTGCTTTTTATTGGGGACTGGGGTGCATGGCAGAAAGATGTGTGACATAAAATCTGGGCTTTGTAAGAATGCAAGGTACTGATTTGAAAAAGGAAAGGCACATGAAGCAAAGAGCAAAGGCTGATGTTTCAATGATCATAAGGAGGAGTCTTGAGGATTTTATGAGGGCAAAGCGGACAACAACTTTTACAGAGCGGATGCCCTTAAATTTAACTAGACTCTGCTGCCATTTTGACCAGCTGGAAACAAACTTTTGAGCAGTATCAGCCCTTCACATGTGGATAAAGAAGCCTGAATCCAGATAGACAAACCTGGGGACAGAATATCAGGAGCAAAGTAAACGGACAACGATTGGCATAAAGAAGTAACAATATGCAGCAGTGAAACAAGGACAAGTATCAACAGCCAGTGAGTGACTGAAAACCGTTACTTTACACTAGTTATTTCTTTCTTCAGCTCTGCAGAAACAAAAAGCCAGACTCCCAGCACAAGAGAGGAACGTTTGAAGAGTATTATAATGTTCAAGGCTGTTCTGAAAAAGAATCGTGAGGGTGGTAAGGAAAGCAAGAAAGACACTGCCTGCATGTAAATTGCTGGAACCTGTGTTCTGAGAAACTGCCTTACAGACTATCTGCAAATATACAGACTGACAGCTAAGAGGAGGAGGATTCAACAAGAGGAGGTTGGGGCTGCTGATGGATACATCAGTTATATAAAAACCACATCTAACATCATTTAACCATTCATCCAGTGTCTGTGGCAAAGAAGCGAAGGCCGTCATCGATTTAATAAGTTCCGAGCGATCAACAAACTAGGCTCATTTGTGACATTTATTGAACGTATACCATGTTTGTTTTAGGGCTATCTGGTAGTAACTCTTGTACCTTTTGCTGGATGTATTTCAGAGGGGTGAAGAAGCGAAGGCTGTCACTTGTTTATTGAGACTGGACTTATGTCCACAGAGACTTTGTTTAGTTTTTGTTTTCCTGATTATTTAACTGTCTATTTTTGACTCATATTATTATGGTGCATTCTCCTGAGTTGGTTATAAGTTGAGGCTGGCACCAGGTTCGTTGGAAGTTGAAGGAACATATTGATTTAACGTTATTTGTCAGCTAGCATTTTGTACTTTCTTGAACTAACACGAATGGTTATAAATTACAGGGTTGATGCTGTTCAATATTGTCTAAGTGGGTTCCTTCTATTATATATGTATGACAACATTTGAGTGGAAACTGTTATTATAAATAACTTTGGTTTGTTAACCACACCCTCAGTCTTCACTCACACATACCACACCCTTTTCACTAACACCATTAACTGCTCCTCTACCACCCACTCAACACCTCCTACCATCACTCACCACTGCTCTCCCACTGCAAAAAGTAACATAAAAGGAGAAGAAACAAACTAATACAATGGCTCTCCTACACTTAAAGGAAGCTTTCTATACATTAACTACTTTGGTTTTTCTCTGGTTATCCATCCTTGCATCCTACCACACACAACTTCATCTCACCTATCCAGTTCAGTGGCAAACAGAAACCACAGCCAATACACTAAAGCTAACACACTTCCCTATATCTCCATTTTACCTTACCCCAACTCAACTCCACCCCTATGTTAATCATAAACCAACAAACAAAATTAACCCCTACTTATCCCAGAAACAAAATAAAATACTACAAAAACTAAGCTCTACCTATACCTAATTCTAGAACTCTCTTGCTGTGGAGACATACACCCCAATCCAGGACCCATTACTTCACTCCACCCAGACCTAACCCAACCAAATCCTCTTTATATCAGGCCAACCTCCTCTCTTCTGCTCTTAAACATTAATGTACGAAGTATACTCAACAAAGTTCCAGGACCTCCATGCACTATTGGCATTATACAAACCAGATTTAGCCATACTTACAGAAACTTGGCTTAGACCACAACACCATGATAATGAGATCACACCCCCTGGTTACAATATTATACGGAAGGATAGGCAAGGGAAAAAAGGAGGAGGTGTAGCCATTCTGTTTCAAAATAATCTCACAGTACAACAGCTTAACTACAACTCCCAAGATGTCAATGACATAGAACTCATTCTTGCTAAATTAAAACTAAACTCTAGAAAACACATAGTCATAGCAGGTGCCTATATCCCCCCAGGAAACAATACTGACACTATGGAGAACCTGCTACACTGGATGACTATCTCCCATCTTCATGAGACCATACTCCTAGGGGATTTTAATATTGACTGGTCTGACTGTACCAAGTACAATCCCTCTACCCACATTAACCTACATGGGTTTACCCAAGTCATAGATACCCCCACAAGGGTTAATAAGAAAACCAAATGACAATCCATCTTAGATTGGATACTTCTGTCTGACCACACCTTGGCAAACCAGGCAGGCTGCCTACCTGACAATTTAAGTGACTACCAACCAACCTACCTTATTAGTAATAAATCCAAACACTATAACCAACCATCCTCAGAATAGTTCACAACAAAAAAAACTTCAAAACCAAGGACCTAAACAATGAACTAAAACACTGTGACTGGTCTCCCCTTAAACACCTACCCGTAGATGAGGCAGTAGACTACTTTAACTCAACCTTTCTCAAAATCCTAAACCGTCATGCACCAGCCCGTACTATCAGAGTTAAAACTAACTATGTCCCTTGGCTAACAAAAGAAACCAGAACCATAATGAAGGATAGAGATAGAGCCTGGGCTCAATTTCATAAACTTAAAACCACCACCACAAAACAAATCTTCTTAGCACTCCGGAACAAGACCAAAAAACTTATAAAACTCAATAAAACCAATTACTATAAAACCTTGCAAGACAAACATACAGACAACCCTCAGAAATTCTGGTCCTCAATAAACAGATTACTGCACCCAGGTAAAACCAGCACTCCCACACCCATAGTTCAAACCGAGGCTGAGGACATCCCTACCCAACTCAACAAATTCTTCACCGAAACAGTCCTAGCCTTATCCAATACCCTAAATAGTACCACCATTCCCACTCCTTCACCAACCCCTACTACCCATATTACACAACCTCCCCCCCACCTTCTTCTCCCCAGCACCCACACAACTCATTACTAAACTCCTCAAGAAAATGAAACCTACCACACTGGCTGCTGATAAACTTCCCGCTGATTTCCTTCAACTATCAGCTGATGCCATATCCTACCCTGTGTCTGTCCTCATTAACAGATCCATATCTGAATCTAAAGTACCTAACCTCTGGAAAATATCTCATATTATTCCACTCCACAAAGGTGGAAACTCCCTTGAGCTCACCAACTACCGGCCAATTGCAATTTTATCACCCCTATCAAAAATACTTGAAAGAGTAGTACATGCACAACTAATGCAATACCTTCTAGAAAATAACCTTATATCAGCATCACAACATGGATTTCGTCCCTCCCATAGTACCATAACAGCCCTATTATCCTATACCAACATAATCAACACCCACAGAAACAATGGACTTTTTATATCCTCTATTTTCTTAGACTTATCCAAAGCCTTTGACATGGTCAACCACAGTATGCTTCTCAAAACTCTATCTGCCCTCAACCTAAACTCCCTCACTATATCATGGTTCAGCAGCTATTTATCAAGCCGACAGCAAGCAGTTCTATGGCAGGATCAACTATCCTCCCTTCTACCTGTATCTATTGGAGTCCCTCAAGGCTCCATTCTTGGTCCCTTACTATTCTCCATATTTACAAATCAGATAGCTGCTTCCTCTCATTCTGCCTCTATAGTGCAATATGCTGATGACACCAAGCTACAAACAATAACACAACACAGCTTCACTCTGGCTGAAGCATGGTTTTCTACCATAAAACTTTTACTTAATCCCAAAAAAACAAAACTAATTCTCTTCAGCCCAGGTAGATCCCCTGCACTCAATGACTTCATCATTAACTCCAAGGACAATACCTCAATCACCCCCACAGCACACACTAAACTCCTAGGAGTAGTAATCGATAAACTCAAATTTGATATACACATAGCCCAAACAATCAAAAAAGTTCACAAAAAGCTAGGTCTCTTGTATAGGAATAAGCAATTCATGACCAATTATACCAAAGCCACCATTGCCAGAACCCACCTATTATCCACCCTACTGTATGCCTCACCAATCCTGATTAATCTTTGCCACAGCGAACAAAGCAAAATGGCATCTTGCTACAACAAGATTGCCAAATTTGCCACAGGTGCCTCTAATAGAGCCCACCACTGTCTTTCCCTCAAACAGCTCAACTGGCTTGAGCTGCCTCAATTACTTCTTACCACTCAACTCTCCAAAGCTCACAAACTATATTACTTCCCAAATAAAATCCCCATTTTACAAGACCTAATACAACCCTACACCACCACCCTAAGGTCAACAGACCAAAATCACGTAAATGTCATTAAACATAGGAATGAGGCTGGCAAATCTCTTTTTGCCTGCTCTATAGCAAAAGTCTGGAACTGACTTCCAAAAACACATAACTTCTACAGATTCTGCTCCACAATTTAAAAAACTACTCAACACCCATTACTTTAACAACTGGCTATGCCCATGTGACTCCCCAGGCTAATCCACTACATTTGCAGTGATACAATGATTTTACCAAGGATCACCTAATACTGCCTAACTTCTGTATATTAACTCTTAACAAACGATGTTCTATTCTGTTCGTATCTACTTATTCATCTCTGAAGACAGTTAAACATTTACCTACATACACGTGGTATGCTTCTGGAATACAATAATTGCATCTATACATATATCTGTGAAGAAATGTAAAATATGTTCTTGTATAATACTGTATGCATTTAGGAGAAAGTGTTGTAATTCATAAAATTGTTATTTGTTAGATTGTTTTTTAAGTGGAGCTTTTCTCTCCGGGCCTCTGCTGAAAATGGACCCGTGTCCAGTCGGACATCCCCGGTCAACAAATGTAAAATAAAATAAAAATAAAATAAAAATAAAATAAATAAGCTGGTACTCTTTGAAGAACCCCTGCAAGCACTGGCATCTGATTAGGTAGGTCATGGATAAAGAACATGTATAAAAACATAGATATTGAGCTTAAAGTATAAAAACATAGATATTGAGCTTCCCCTGCACAGCTACAGCACTATCCAACTATGACACCAGTTTCACAAAAAAAAACAAACAAAATAAAAAAAGTGCTTCATGTAGGTGATAGTAACCACTGTATGGACAAAGTCTATTACTCTTAACTCCTTATCCCAGATGATCTATTTTAATACACCTGTGTCCAGAGACACAATATCCCTGAATGGAAAAAGAAACTTCTTGTCATCCTGTAGTTGCATTTTTATTACAACGTCATGCTTATCAGAGTCATGAGAATGTGTATTGTAACTCCTTCTCTGTAATGTTATCACAATGAAAATATGGCACAGCTCTGCATACATTGGGAAATAGATCTTATAACTGTACGTTTAGCCTAAAATGAGCAGGTTCATTTTATTCATATGACTGCAGCATTGTCTTGTAACTCTGATTTTGCTTTGTCTGTGGCTGAATTTTTTTTTCTATTTCAATGCATGAAAACATACACTTGATTTATTCTGTTCTGTTCTGATACCCACTCCATTTCCCTGAACCAGGAGTGGTTCTAAATTACATTTTCTGCAAATATATGACATGGGCAAAGTAGATGCTGTGGGTCATGTGAACATGTGTAGACCCTCCCAAAAAATGTTTACATTTTTGAAAAATGATTATTACCAATAACATGCAGAATCTATCCAGTACTGTTGAGTCATGTAAAGATCCCATGAAGCACAATTGCCATTCACACACTTTACAAAGCGAGTAAGGACTGGAAGTAGATTTTCAGGCTTTTCTTTCATATGACACAGATCTATGAACAACTTTAGTGTCACCAATATGTGTAATACATTCAGAAGAATAGCAAAGGTGGGGCAAAGGGGCAGCTGCCCAAGGTACAAAGTGCTAGACAGTATGGTTGGGAAGTGCAGTTCCTGCATTATTTCTGAAGCAGCAATTCTGAAAGCTGGTACAGAAATGTACTTTAGCATTCCGGTGTTTTGTATGTGGTAAAGTTGTACAAATGTAGCAAATGGCTTGCTTTCTTTTTATTTTGATCTTCTGAAGAGCTGAATGGGCAGAGGTGGGGAATGGATCTTGGCATGGAGTGCCAGACTAGTGGAGTGAACAGTTTTTTTTTTCTTTGAAGAGCTGAGGGCATGGGGCAGCTATAAGTTCCTGTTTTTCTTTGGATGTCAGCAGAAACTGGAGAACTGGGGGTAAACCTACATAAAAAAGGTAGGGCTGCAGATTCCACACACAGTGCATCACAGCTGAGACTCAGACTACAGAATATGTTACTGTGAAACACTAATGATATCCCCTGTACCACTGTACCAATCAAAGTATAGAATGCTGACTAAATTAAAATCCCTAAGCTCTTTCTTGTTAGATATGAACAAACTCCAGTTTTCTTCCTTCACTTGCATAGAATGAACCTCACCTTTTTGCCTTTGCTATATGGAACAAACTCCAACATTTTTACCTATATTGTATACAACAATCACCATTTTTCCTGCTTCTTCTCTATAATCTCTGACTTTCTTGCTTTCATTTTATTATGAACAGGCTTTAGCTTTCTTTTTCCATTGTGGAGAATGGACAAAGTTTGGCTTTCTTCTTCATTTGTATAGAATGAATGCTAACTTTCTTGTTTACATAGTAGTGAATGAATACACACACTTATTTGCTCGTCTTGCATAGAACAAACTCTAGCTTTCTTGCATCTCTTTTACAGACTGAACAACTACCAACTTTACAGCTTCCATGATATGGAATGAACTCTGAATTTCTTGCTTGCATTGTATAGAAGGAACAAACTCCAACTGATTTATTTCCATTGTGTAGAACAATTTCCAACTTCCTTACTTCAATTATATAGTCTTTCTCCAAGTAGTAGTCGCAGTTTTAACACTGTTGACCTTTCAAACAAAGAAACAGTTTATAGGTTTCCTGTTTATGAACAGCTTTGTATGATTTAACTACCAGGCAGGTAGCTCTACGCGGATGGGTTGTGACTACACAAGGATACCTGAGGATACTTAATTGGACTTAATGTCTGAACAAAGCCCCACTACATCTGGGAAGTACAAGTTTATGGTTTTGCACATAAATTAGAGAGTGCTAGAGCACGTTTAACACCATGCCTCTCAACCTCTTAGAGCAAGAAATCTGGAAAAAAACAAAAATAAAGGGGGGGGGGGACAAAGGCCCCAAAATAGGGACACTTTTTAAATATTGCTCTTACAAACTTAGAAAGTTGATTGAATAACAGGTTTTGCATTAGCATGGATGATCTGACGGGCATGAAGTCTGACACTAATATGCCTGTCATTATTTTATAACTTCATTCTTTAATGATTTGCCAATAATTTCCAGAAAACCACAATTTATGAAAAATGGACCAAAAATATGAGGCAAAAAATTGGACCTCCTTCGAAAATCTAAACAGTTGAGAGGTATGTTCAACAACCAAAGAGAAACACCACCAACCACAGAAGAAGACCTGAATTAAACGCAAGTTGTATCATCCACCAATGACTGATATTAAGCCATTAATATGCCAAACAAGCATCAAGCATTAAAACAAAATACTTTATTCGAGATTAAGCACTTTCATTTCTTAACCAGAGCTTCCTCAGAATCTGAACAGTTCCTTTTATAAAAGCCTTCTTAAAGGCATAGTATTAAAAACACAGAATAATTCACAAAAAGGTATCGACGTAACCAGTTTCTAACCACATTCTACTTATTCATATCTTTGAACATATGAGGGTTATCACTCATTTAAAAATATTCATTTAAATATGTTAATCTGTGCAAAAGAAGATACATATAAAACCATGTGTAAAACACTGAGTTATTAAAAATGCTCATTAAAGCCATACTAAACATATATAAGTTTAACATTTAAATTTTTAATAATGAATGAAAAGCTGTCATTTCATTCAATCCAGATGGATTAATTGCATTCAACCGCAATTGACATTTTAGTTCTCTAAACTGTACAAGATTTCCAGTCACACCAGACCTCTTGATGCTGTTGAATCTGTTTGGTGGCCCTGTGACAACTCTAGGAGCTCTCTAAGGCACATATGGACATTTAGGACATACTAACAATAGGTTTCTACTTGGCAATCACATTCACCCTCCCACTGTGAAAATAAAGTAACTGTAATGATGAAAAGCCTGAGGAATTTTGGGATGCATCACTGTATACAAAAAGGAAATGGGGAAGGTAGTTGCGCTCCACTGTAACTTGTGTGCCATTGCTCTCAGCATGGTTTAAGAGTAGAGTTGCACCTTTCCACCAGAATATTTATTTGTGAATGACAGGAAGCATTCTCCAGCAGTGTTTAACCTCTAAACAATGATTTCTTGGTTATGGGGAAGCCTTGGAATTCTGACTGAGGTTATACCAGTCCCACCACTGTCTTCATAGATTGCATCTTCTAAAAATTTAAATTCATTACTGAAGCAGAAGAGGTGGTGTTGATTATGTTGTTGAAGCTATCCAGTCTAAAATATAGCTTATCTTGTACCAACTTAATTCCTGGCTTAAAAAACTGCTGCAGAGAACTCTGGGAAAGCTTTAAAACCTGTTTCTTAAGATAAGCTAACCATCAGTCATAGTATCAGTACTTTTTTACCATATACATATGAAATGCCATGCACTGAGTTTATCTGTTTGTTTATTCATGTCTTTGGTCATTCTGCCTTTGCCTGTGCTTGAAAAATGTGACTTATTGTACTGTTTTATTATTTTATATGGAAAATTTACAATAAGAAATTGTTGGCCAGTAATAATAAAAACAAGTTAAGCCTACTCATAAATGATAATAGTCAATGTATTTTAAATTGCAGCAGCTTTGTGACCTTCAGTCACATTATTGAGTAAACATGGTACATTATATTCACCGTGCTTACTTGAAGTTTTGGTAGATAATCCTGTAAGTGAATACAAAAAATAGAAAAATTTGATATTATGGTGTAGTCTCTTAGATCCCAAACAAATAACTGACCATATTGGCAAATGGATTATTCAAAAATGTAAGACTGAGACCCAGGGTAAAGGATTGTGCAGCCCTCCATTCTTATCTAAGGCCACTCAACTAATAGGTTAATAAATCCCCTTTTTTTTTGCCTTTGTATCTCCACTGCCTCTTGACCTTTAGTCCATCTCTAAGTCTATTAACCTAATCCTTCCCTATACACCAGGTGAAAGCCAAGCAAGAGGAGCTGTCATTCAGGTAGCCATCAGCGGTGGTTCATTTTTTTCTGTCAAAAGCCCTTAAAGACAGCTGTATCCCCCCTCAAAGCCACTACTGTTATGGGCTCTTCAGTCTCCAGTGGAGATCCACCATGGGAACATGCATCTGTGTAACCATTCCCAACACATAACAAAAGGTGAGCTGGTGATGCATATTACCTTCTTCCCTCATGTCTTATCCAACAGGCATCTAAGCCACTATATGAACTTAAGTTACCGTGGTCATCTTTAGGGTTTTATCCCTCTATGCTAAAAATAGATGGCTAACAGATTAAGAAATCCTTACTGCTAACATTTAAGAAGAGGCTGGGCTTTTTCAACTATTTTAGTCACTGTTAATGTGATATCCGAAATCCATGTATAACATGGGAGGGGGAGGGGGTGATGCTAATGCCAGTGCATATTTTTATCAATTTTCCACAAAAAATGATAAATGACTCCAACAAACTGTATTTTATATGATATCCAATAGAAAATTAAGTTATTGCATCACACTGTGATGCTGTGGTTTATTGTTTGGTAATAATAAATATATTTATAGTTAGCATTCTGTATTTACAAATGACATGCAGGTTAGATACTTTTGCTGCTAAACCCATCTGAATCCATAAACAATATATCTCTGGTTGTCGGTAAAGTCAAACATTATATATTCTGTTAATCCTTCCTTTTTAGTTGACTCTATTAGTCCCACTAATCTGGTAAAGCAAAGTGCAAACATTTTTAAATTGTTTGGTTAGCAACATTTGATAAGAAATTTGATTGATGAAATGCAGTCTTCACAGTATCAGTACATATTCTGTCTGTTAAGCAAGCTTATGTCATTGTGAAATAATATCACTTATTACCAGTCGGTACCTTGTAATTACTGATATTGAAACTCTGAAATGTTAAACAAAATAGATTAAAATACAAAGTAACAATATCTGCATGCATTACACAACTAATCAGTTATTTTTAACCTTTCCTTCTGTGGAGTGTTTTGAACTGTTGTTTTGTTATTTCAGTGCTTTGATTTCTCAAAGAGCATTGTGTGCTGTGTCATATTGACTTGCATGTGTCCTGACAAGCTTAAAAATACAATTGCATATACCAAATTTCAGCATATCACAAGCAGTGTTGCTTTTTCTATTATTTTGTATCAGGTTGTTTTGTTTCTCCTGCATACAGTGGCATACTCTGTACAATCTCTGACAGTAGGACCTTTGATTTCGGGTTGTCATACTGATTCACAAAATCTGACTTTCAAAGCAATATACATTGGTACAGAGATGACTGTACATGTCTATGTATTTTGGAACAGTTTTTGTACTTCTTATCAGAAGTTATACAGGAATGAAGTCGAATTAGACAGCAAACCAGACACACACAGCATAAGAAAGGAGGCTTCTGCATTAAATATAGTTTACAAATAATTATGTTAGCAATTAGGCTATACAATCACAGCAAACTTTGCATCATAACTGGAAGAAAAAATACATTTGCAGATGTATGTGCAATTTTTAAACACAGCCATTGAGATTAAATAACATATGTAGTTTTACAAGAAAAATGGAAAATAGCAATCATATGGAGCAGATCATGATATTTTACCAGTTTTGAAATATGCACTGCCACTTTAAAATATGCTGTTTTGCTGTGAAAGCAGTTTATTGCTAATTTCCAGCTACATTCCTTTGATGACATGCCTATAAGAATTGCAACATATTTATGTGTGGTCTGTCCAAGTGAGGCTATATATTTAATGTTTTTTTTTATGTAATAGTTTGATTTTGCTGAATTTGGAATGTTTTGAATCATTAATGATTATTTTGATCTTTTTCAGCAATTTTCAGGACAACTTGTGGGATAACTACATATATTTTCAGAAGATACTGATATTTTAGAACACTGGTATATGTTAGTAAAAAAGTAAACATAAATATAGTACTTTGCAAGCATAATATCAGGCTTGTAAATTAGTAAAATTCTGGTGGATTCCGTAGACCATTAAAACATGTCATACTTTGGGTTTTGTTAGTACAGCATGACCTTTGGATTTTGTCTTACTTTTAAAAAAGTAAAGTTGTTGCCTGGAAAATTAAACCATCTACCTAGATTTGGATATCAGCCTATATAAAGGTTATATTTTAGTTGCCACAATAATTGCTGGAATGTCTTATTTCACTGTTGTCTTCATGTTTGCAAGTATTAACATCATATGTGTTTGGGACTGTAGAAAATAGAACACACCCAGTGTTTTCTTCCTTCCAAATTTTCATAAAAAGAGATGGTGGGTATGATGAATGATTCAGATCTCGATGTGTGGCCCATCATAAACTGCCTGAGGCTCTTTTTCCCTATCTTGTAAATTATGCCCTGCAGCCTATAATTCTTGTCTTTGCACAGATGTGTTCTGATGTATGATGCAGTTAGGCATGACATGAAAAGGTTGGCTTGTAGAACACTGTGTACCTGTGTGTAAATGCAGCACATGTTCATAATTTACAACTTGTAAAGGCAAGACCATTGAAATACTACCACCCTTAGTCATTTTATCTTCTTAAAGAGCTGCTGAGTTTTTTTTTATTTATTTTTACACATCACCAGGAGACTACATCAATCATGAAGTATTTACAGTAAGCAAACAAAGAAGAGACACACAAAACATTTTTTCTTGAGATTCTAGTCACCATTTTCTGTTTATTTAGCAATAAAACAGCAGGTGAGACATTAACACTTCTTTTTTTTTCTGTTGTGCAGAGCTATTTGTAGATACATGCGGCAATTATCCAGCATTGCTGTTACTGCGATAATGCCAAATGAAGTTGGAGATTTCAACTATAATTATGTTGCATTTGAGCAAAATGCATAAAATTCCTTAAGAAAGTTGTACCCTATATATTAAAACACTGACATACTTTGATTGCTTTAACCCTATTTGCAATACATGAATCTACCTATCTATATACATACACATATAAATATACATATACATGTGCATGTATTATTTATTTATTTATATTTGTTGACCGGGAGTGTCCGACTGGACGTAGGTCCATTTTCAGCGGAGGCCCGGGGAGAAAAGCTCCACAGTTAAAATAAACAGACAGTAGTTACATTGGATTACATAGCGATTAAGAATTTACATAGCAATTACTTACAACATATTTACAGATGAAGAACATAGTACATCAGTAGACAACTAGAATCTTTATCTGTGAAGTACATAACAGACATTAACAAATGTTACAAGAAGAAGTTCCTGCTGTATAATAAGTACTGGCTTATGAGCATTTGAGCTTGCTATAATCAAGGTAGTTAGTGGAGTGGAAAGAAAGGTAGTGTTTGGATGGGGTGGGTGATATTAGAGTGGTAGTTGCAAGGGCATAGCCAGCATGTTTTTAGGTGCACTTTTAGTAAAGTTTTGAAGTGGGTGCATGATGGTATGGAGGTAATTGTGGGTGGGAGGGAGTTCCATAATTTGGCTATGGTGCAATAGAATAGTGCTTCATCAGCAGAGTTATTGGCTTTAGTGATCTGCAAGTGATTTTTTTTGCTGAATCTTAGTGGTCTGGTGGTGCAATAGGGTTGGAGTAGATTCTGGAGGGATGGGACATTTAGTGGATGGTTTACTAGTTTGTGGGCGAGTGAGAGTTGATACCACTGAAGGAGGTGAGGAAGTTCAAGCCAGCCCAGTTCAGCAAGTGAGAGACAGTGGTGACTACGGTAGGATGACCCTGTGGTGAATTTGGCGAATTAATATTAAAAAAATATTTAAAAAATATGTACATAAACATAAACATCATAAAGATATACATGTACATGTACATACACATACACATATACATATACATATGCATATACATATACATATACATATACATATACATATACATATCAGACCTCTCAACCGTTCCGAATTACTCGGTTTTTACCGAGTTTTGGGGTCCAAATGAAGGGGTGCCACGATTCCCGAGTGGCACCCCTTCAGTTCCGATTTATTTTAACTTTTTTTTAAACCTTTTTAAACCTTTTTAAAACTTTCGCGCTGTCGGCACTGACGTCATCACGTGCGCGATGACATCAGCACCGTCAGGCTACCAGCCAGTCGGAATTGAGCTCAAGGAGCTCGCATCATCATTTCCGGCTGGCTGGATTTGAATTACAAGCTGGCACGGTAAGAAACGTTTTCTGTGCAGGCACTAGTCTGCCAGGCAGAAACTTTTGTTTTTGTGCTACGTACAGTTATTTCAAGCCGCCGCCAGGAACCCAGGAAAGCAGCAGAGAAACATCAGGACAGGACGACCGAGAAGTGAGAACAGGGGCAGGGAAATGAGAGAAGAGAATGCAACTGCAGTCTGCAGACCAGCCGAGAAACATCAGGGCAGGCAAACCGACGACGAGCGAGAACAGGTCTGTGATAAATAAACGCAAGTACAAATGGAAGCAGTAATGTCAATGCCCTTTGTAGGAAATGCAGGTTGTTGTAGGCTGTGCAAGGTCAGATTGTTAATTTTCTTGAATAGAAAGGCAACTTTCCCTTTTAAAGTGTAAGGGTAGAACTTCAATGCCTATGTATTAAATTTATCAGCATCATGGAAAGTAAAATTGTTTAACTTTCAGAGTGTTTTGGTCTTCAGATGAGAGCCTAAGATGAGCTTAAAGTATCTTCTGATGCCTAGATTTGAGGCTTTGACTATTTCAGCCATTCTTGTATTGGTCTCTTCCGAAGAGCTGGTACTAAGTTGCTATGACAGACGCATTACAACTTTTATAAGGCTTTAAGTCATTACAAATGAGGGATACTGCAAACTGTTTCATTTATGAATGATTCTGTACTTAAATAGAGCTCTATTGCATGTATCAAAATGTGCTATAATGTAATAATTCATTATAAATAGAATCTTGAGTCAAAAAAGTAAATAGGTCTGTAATTTGTGTTGCAAATACAAGTTTGAAACCTTAAGTATGAAGTCATCTCATATTTGTCACATGTTAAACTGCCTAGTCCTCTCCATGTGTAGGAATTGGAAGTTACCTTATTTTGAAATCTTAAATTGCTCTGATTCAGTTTGATTATTTTTTGTATTATTGAAGTTCTTTGTGTGATATGATGGGCACAGTATACTCAGCCGGATATTACCTGTTATTACTGGTATCTTAAATCTGAGTTGGTCTCATAATAAGTTGCATACTGAACAGTTTGACACTTTTTGGATTGAGGCTGCAGCAATAATTATAGTATCTTTACTAGTATTAAGGTTGTCAGCATATTCACAGTATCATTAAATGTATTAATTGTGATAATTCAGTTTTTGTTCATTAATCCAGTACATGTCCTGACCTGAATTGTCTCCATTAATTGTATAGTTGGGTACTGCTGCACTTTCTTAAATACAGTGAAACACTTAAGTAAGTGTATGTGGGTGTGTGTGTGAGTAGACCTTTATGATGGAAATGTTCTGAATTGGGCAGTTTTGTCATTATTGGTTCATGCATAGGTTTCATTGCCTACTGAAAAAATGTTCAAATACATTTAAAATGTGCTATTATATACAAGGAATATAATTTACTAAAGTCAGTAAGATGTATCAAAACACATTTATATTACTTGTTTTGTGTGCAAGTGGCTAATAATTTGAAAACAGCCTAAAGGTAATCTTTATCCACCACTGGCCAGATCCATTATCTTTGGATGTGGTGTAGGTTTCAATGTTATTTTAATGAATGAGAGTTTCAAGGGCAGAGAAGTTTTAATGCCAATTCTAGATGTGTATTGGTGTCTGTGCATTGTGCTATGTAAAAATAAAATCCAAATCACTGCAGGAGTAAAACAGTATGCACACATTGGTGTTTATGGTAAATGGGGCGAAATAGCCAGGTAATGGGACACTGGAATGGCTGCAGGGGGCCTCTGGTGTCATATTTAGGTTGTCTGCTCTTCAGTTTGCAAAAGTCGGTATCCCATAATTCCATCGGAGTGGGTGGGATTACATATATTATATATGCAAATTTTATGTTAAACAGCGTACAGATTTGTACCTATTTTTCATGGGCCTTGTCCAGATTTTTGATGTTTCCAGGTTGAGAGGTATGATACATATGCATATACATATACATATACATATACATATACATATACATATACATATACATATGCATATACATATACATATACATATCAGCAAGCAAAGGAGAGAAGTATTGCTGGAAATGAATTCATCCTCAAGTTTTAGTGAGTACCTTCATAAGGTGGACCCTGATTTTACAAAATCTCACCAAGACAACACTAAAATATAGACTGTATTTTATATAGCATATGTCATTGACAGAAGTAGGTTAAAAAATTTAAAAAAAAAATGACAGCTGGGTGCACAAGTCCCAGGATAAAAAAAGGTGCCTTATCCTTGTAGGCACATTGGTGCCAGGACTGAAAAAAATGACAGTGTAGAATCCTCAAGACACAGAAACATTTCTACAATGGGTTAGGTCAGGCTCAACGGGAGGATGACACCCCTGATGTAGATGGAAGTAGCAGTCCACAAAAATCATAAAAGTTGACAGGCCAAAAAAGAGCCATAAAAATGATAGATTGAACTAATGAGGCTAAAAAAGAAATCATGTATTGTTACTGTTATGCAACAAGCCCAGAATTTCAGGATAGAAGATATTCAAAAAGACAGACAAATTAGAGGGGAAAAAAAAGACTTGCATGGGAAAAACTGTGAAAAGCTTCAAATGCCAACTGGTATTCATTAGTACAACAGGTTCATGCAAAACATTATATAGACCAAGAAATCCTGAGCCATTTGGAAAAAGAAGTGACTGAGGAAGTGCAAAAATGTAAATAATAAAACCTAGAGATTTTTGAAACGTATAAGAAAGAAACATGGACATGGGAAAGAAAGAGAAATCTGATATGATGTAATATTTATGCAAAAAAGAAAGTCAAACTAATGAATACAAAAAGCAGCTCCAAAGATACATGAAAAGAAATTTAGGCAAAGACACCAAGATATGGAAAATTTCACAATACAAAAAATAAGATCACAAAGGGGGAATGTGGAGTAAGAGATTAGTAAAGGAAACATTAAACAAATAGAATCAAAGTTAGAAATAACTGTGAAGTGAAGGAATTAGTGTAGAAAGTCTAACACAGGTTATGTTACAGCATGATGGAACAATGAGTCTCCAAAATAAGGAGAAAACGGTGGACTGAGAGACATCTGTACAAGAAATATGGGCAATGGAAAGAAAAAGAAATTAATATTGTTCAGTAAATATGCAAAGGAGAAAGCAGAACTAACTGATATAAAAAAGCAACAGCAAATATATTTGAAGAGAAATAAAGGCAAAGTCATCTGTATATAGAAGATTGTACAATACAAAACATAAGAAAACTAAAGGGGAAAGTATAAAAGAGGATTATTAATGGAGAAGTTAAAGAAATAGAAACTGAAGTTATGGATTACCTGTGAAGAGAAGGATTTTGTGTAGAAAATCCAACTCAGATAATGTCACAGCATGATGGAATGGCAACTCCCAAATTAAAGAGAAACAGTTGGAATGGGAAGCATCTGATCAGTTGCTGCATGAAGATACCCTACAGCCTTCAGTAGGAAACCAGTACAAAAGTTCTGTTGGAGTTGCACAGCAAATGAACAGGAAACAGTGGCAACTCTGACACAGTCAGTGTTTTGGAGTGATATTCCAGTGAGTTCCCATATGAAAGAGCAATGAATGACGCAGGATGCAGCTGAAGAGAGTATGCCACAGGAAGATATTATGGAACTTTCCTAAAATGCCCACAGGAAAAAGAGAACAAGGACTGCACCCTCAGTTTAGAAGAAAATGATCTAAGGAAAGTGTTGCTTGATTTAATAGAGATGGATAGACATATTAAGATCAAGGAAAGAAAGAAATGACAGAAAGTCAGTAAGACCCATGATGTTAGAGTCTGATAAAATAAATGAGCACAGTAATCAAGACTATCAAGAGAAATTTGTGTGATATAACAGAAGTAAATAGGATATATTACTGTGCAGCTAAATTACTAACAGGTAAAGTCTTACCACAAAACCACAGAGCAATAAGGGAAAGGAAGGGAAGAAATCAAATGCCATCATAGAAGTTCTGAATAGAGAAAACTATAAAGCAATTAAGACAAAGTGCCACTGTTAGAAGAGTACAGAACAGGAAAGAGATCAACAAACATACTTAAAAAGATAGATTTCATAAAAGTAATGTACAGACTAGGATCTATCATACACTATTGCAAATAATAAACTAAAGATGATTTCCTTAGATCCTTTCCAATACTCAGCATGGTTTCTGACGAAACCATAGCACCACCACTCTCCTTTACTAACACTATACTTCCGCATAAAAACAATGGCTATCTCTCCTCTGCTACTTTCCTAGACCTATATAAAGCATTTGACATGGTCCCACACAAACAACTCATCTCTGTCCTCAGTAACCTATCCTTCTCTCAACCCGTCACCAACTGGTTTCAGAGTTACCTGTCTGACCACCAACAATCCGTTGTATGGCAGAATGACTTATCTCCCCAACTACCTGTCTCTATAGGGGTTCCCCAATGATCCATCCTTGGACCCCTACTCTTCTATTTTCACCAATAATCTAGCCTCTGCCACCAAACATGGCACATTCATACAATACGCAGATGACTCAACCATCATCTGCTCAGCCCAGTCCATACCCAAACTGCGAAAAGTCACACAGGAAGCCTTTTCCTCTGTTGAAACTTGATTATCCGATGCCCAATTAATACTCAGCCCAAACAAAACTAAACTACTCATCTTCCAACCCACCAAACATACTCAAAACAACTCTCACTTTAACATCACAGCAAAAGACAACACCACTACACACTGAACAGAACACACCAAATTGCTAGGAGTGGAAATAGACAGTAAACTTAAATTTGACATTCACATATCTATGACCATAAAAAAAGTCCACAAAAAACTATGAGCATTATACAGAAATAAGCAACTTCTTACCAAAGCAGCAGAGATTTCAGTAGCAAATTCTCACTTTATCTCCACCCTACTTTATGCCTCTTCAATATATACCAACCTAAGGCAATGCGATCTAAACAAGCTAGAGACCTGCTACACCAAAATCACCAAATTTGCCACAGGTGCATCCTACCATAGTCACCACTGTCTCTCACTTGCTGAACTGGGCTGGCTTGAACTCCCTCACCTCCTTCAATGGTATCAACTCACACTCGCCCACAAACTAGTAAACCATCCACTAAAAATCCCATCCCTCCAGAATCTACTCCAACCCTATCACACCACCAGACCACTAAGATCCAGCAACAAAAATCACTTACAGGTCACTAAAGCCAATAACTGTGCTGGAGAAGCACTATTCTCTTGCGCCATAGCCAAATTATGGGACTCCCTCCCACCCACAATTACCTTTGTACCATCATGCACCCCCTTCAAAACTTTACGAAAAGCGCACCTAAAAACATGCTGGCTATACCCTTGCAACTCCCCCTCTAATATCACCCACCCCATCCACCCACTACCTTTCTTTCCACCCCACTAACTACCCTGATTATAGCAAGCTCGGATGCTCATAGGCCTAATTGCTTATTATACAGCAGGAACTTCTTATTGTAACAATTGTTAATGTCTGTTATGTACTTCGCAGATGATAAAGATTCTAGTTGTCTACTGATGTACTATGTTCTTCATCTGTAACTATGTTTGTAATTGTTAATTGCTATGTTTGTAATTGTTAATTGCTATGTTGATCAAATTGTTAATTGCTATGTAAATCCAATGTAACTACTGTCTGTATATTTTAACTGTGGAGCTTTTCTCCCTGGGCCTCCGCTGAAAATGGACTTACGTCCAGTCGGACACTCCTGGTCAACAAATATAAATAAATAAATAAATAAATAAAGATGTCAGCACAGGCAGAAAAACTTAGAAGATAAGTAGATAAATATAAAGGAAAGGTACATAATAAGCAATTCATTGATGAACCAAAAAAGATTTATACAGAATTGAAAAGCAAACCAAATGGAATAGAAACACCACCAAAAAAAAAAAAAAAGAAATAGACACACTTTGGAAAAATGTCTTTGAAAACCGTGTGGAACAAAACAAAGATGTTGAATGGATAGAACTGAAAATAAACAGCAAGAAGTTTAAATGTACAGGACATGAAATTGGATGAAGAACAGCCAGAGAAATTTAAACAAAATTAAGAAAATCTTCTAACTGGAAAGCCCCAAGCTCAGATGCACTGCCTAACTTCTGACTAAAAGTATTAACATCTTTAGATGAAGAAATTGACCTGTGTAAGAACTAATTGTATGCACACACCAGACAGACACCACACCACCCTGTTTAACAACAGGAAACGTGATACTCCTTCTTAAGAGTGAACCTGCCAACTATCCTAAAACTATAAACAAATAACTTGCCTTGGGACAATGTATAAACTGTACACTGGAATTAATGCTGACAGAGTTTATAGTCATTTAGAAGAAAACTCAGCCATGGCAATAGAACAAAATGGTAACACAAGCAAGTCATAGGGAACAAAGAATCATTTGTTGTTAAATAAAGTCATAATGGAGAATTCCAAAAAGGGGAAGAATCTAAGTATGGTATAGAT